>NC_141621.1:28836438-29136438 GCF_047967505.1 Dipteris shenzhenensis
TAAATGGAGTAAACGGAACATCCTGAAGGGAGCATGACTGCATAAGGTGTCATCGAACAAAGAAAGCTATGTCTGTGTCATGTCCCTCGAAGAAAGCATGTGGACCAGTAACCAAGCAACTGATCCGCAAGTCATGAAGAAGGGTGCGCTATGAAAAATGCAAAGTATCCTAGCAACACCCTTCCAAATCATCCTCGCCTGAGTGCACTCCCAAAGGTAGTGCTGCACTGATTCAACTGTTGAGTGGCATCGAGGACATGTAGGGTCAGCCCCGAACTTGGATCTCCATAGGTTCACTAGAATCCCTCCATGAATAGTAAGCCAAATGAATAACGTGATTTTCCTATTCCTGAGGGATTCCTAAAGTCTCCTCCAAAAGTTTTTGTGCATCTCTATAGAAATCTGAAAAGTGTCCCAATGAGGAGCTCTAGAGGGCCTCCAACCTCTACCAATGAGCTCGAATCTCCTGGCATTTCTGACCGTGTAATGAAAGAAGGGGATGTTCTTCTCTCGGTGCCCTGCATCTATCCACTTTCATTCCCCTGGATCCCACTACAAGGATCTAATAGGGGAACCTCCACACAACCAAAGCCTCCAAGATCCAATAGCCAGGAGAATGGGATTTGGATCAAGATACCACTATGAGTCTCTACCCATCTCCATGTATCTTGCAACCCTAATAGACTGAAAAGGATCCTCCAAAAGAATGTGCTCTGAAGATCTGTGGAGTCTACCTCTTGCATGAACCTGAAAGACAAGGGTATCCTCATGTGTATCCCATAAGGCTATAACCTATAGAGGGATACCTGTCCTCAAAAAAGCCCCCAACCAGGTGGACTCTGAAATAGGCAAAGGGTCTGTATCCATCCACTCCACTAGTATAGCTGCATCTATCTGTTGCATCCTAGCTACAATTCCTCTGAGGTGACTAACTGAACGAGCTCTCTAATCCTCTGGAAGCATCCTGAAAGCTTTCCAAGCACCCACCATAGCTGTAGGTCCCAACTCCCATCTAGACCACTGCATATAGTGTGACATGCCCAATGATCTGCCATGCTCATCTAGTATGCAATCATTCCACATGACGGGCTACCTATCAATTTCTTCACAAGAGGAGGGTGGAACTCTCCAAAGAGTACTTCTAAAGCTGTCCCAAGCTTTTAGAGTGGCAGCCACGAGAGGTGAGGTAGGAGATCTAAGATGGGCTGACGTAAAGATCCATCTAGGGCTATCCATCCAATCTCCTCCCTGAGAAGGTGTGCATGTCTGTATACTACGTAAGAAAAAATCCTTCCATGGCTCCTGACCAGGGCATCATCAAACCTCTACCACCATTTTGTAGAGCAAGGATCTACACTGCAAGTTTGAAATAATAATATTGAGACCCCCTTCCTCAGTGGGTAGAATAAGAGTCTCCCAAGCCACCCTGGCTATCACCTCTAAAGTGTCGTCTAATCCACTCCACAAAAAATTCCTTATAGGTCTCTTGAGTTGAGTGATACTGCTTGTAGATCGGCACCAATAAGAGCAAACAAACCAGGCTATAAGCAAAAGTACCTAACTTACAACCACCACTCTGGATGCAAGGTCAAGTCTAGTCAAACTCCAAAATAGGAGTTTCCTCCTGATGCTCTCCAATATGGGAGCGAGCTGCTATGCTGGGGAAATGCCCACCCCAACCTGGCATCCAAGATACCTGACGGAGACACCCCTCTGAATCCAAGTAAAGCCAATATCAGCACCCCAATCTAGAGTGTCCTCATCACTAATCCAAAAACCATTGGATTTGTTCCAATTAATGTGAGCCCCTACTGCAATGCAAAACAAATCCAAGGATGTCCTGAAAGAGGTGAGTGTCTATGGAGTGGCATCCAAAAAAATAGCTGTGTCATCTGCCAGCTCACTGTCCAGCAATTCCTCTTCTTATCTCAACGGAAGTCTCAACCCAAAAATATAAGCTTGAGGTCTAATATGGAGGCTCATAGCTTCAGCCACAAATGAGAATAGAAAGGGGGCTAGAGGGCATCCCTATCAGACTTGATCTAGATATCTGAAACCTACTGTCTCCCTTGACTCCACCAATGAGTACCTAGCTATCGGCTGACCTGTAAAGAGCAGAAACCCCTCTAATCCACAAATCTAAAAATCCAAAGCAAAGAAGGGTTCCCTCTAGAAAACCCCAATCTACCTTGTCATATGCTTTTTTGAAATCCAGGAGTAGAATTGCCAGTCTATGGCCCTCATGCATGGCCCACTCAAAAGCCTCCCAAAATGAGAATATGTTGTCGAAAATGCTTCTGCCATGGACAAAGCTTGTATGTGTGTCATGTATAATATCTGGAAAGATGGGCTACAATCATAGGCTGATGGCTTTTGCCAAGATCTTATACTACAAAGTGTCCGATAAGGTGATCGGTCTCCACTGAGACACTAAATTTCTGCAACCTCCTTTTGGGATAAGATGAATGAGACCCTCCGAGAGTGAGTCTGGCATCTCACCCGAGTCCTAAACACCCTACAGGGTTGACATGATGTAATCCCCAATCTGATCCCAAAACATAATAAAAAAAGGTGTAAGTCCATTTGACCCTAGACAACTACCCTTATGAAGGGCATTAAGAGCAGTCCTGAACTCTATGTTGGTGAAGCCTGCATCAAGTGAGGCTCTCATACCTCTATCCACCAACATAGGAATATGCTGCCAAATAACTTGTCTAGCATCATCTCTAGCCTATGAATTAGGATCTGCAGTCAGAAGGGAGGCATAGTAATCTAAATCAATCTGCATGATGGCATATGTGTGTGTCTGAAGTATCCTGTCTGAGTCAACAAGCTATAAAACACTCTCTCTACTATGTCTAGGGCCGAGACTAGAGAAGAACTACTTGTTGACTCTACCTCCGATTTGCGTCCAGAAAGACTCTCTGGCGTGAAAGGCTAATTCTGCTCTCTGATCTAAAAGTGTTTGTTGATGAGCCCTTGCTGCAGCAAGGTGCTCCTAAATCCAAGCATCTATAGGCCATTTCTGCTCTTCTCTCTGAAGAGAAGCCAGCTGCTATCAAATGGAAATTCCTCGCCCGCAAATCTCATCTCTCCTAATACTAGCAACATAATGATAAAAGTTGCTAATGTCAGTGAGGGCTGCAGCCACATCTGACAGGGACAACTACCCACCCTACAGGTGAGAAACCCAAATCCATAGCACTGCCTTTGTGAGGCCCTCCTCTGCATAGAAGGCATTTGGAATCCTGATACTGGCAGAGCGACCTCGTGTTCAAGGCTCTGAAACCACCAAAACAATCAGAAAATGATCTAAAGTGGACACCCGAGCGTGGAAGCGCTAATGCATACTGTCCCACCTCTGTCTAGTGCCCGATCATCCACATAAAATATGTCAATCCATGCATGGATAGGCATCCTTACTCTGCTTTTCGACCAAGAAAACAAAAGAGACTATGGTTGAGTGTGAAAAGCATCATCATACCAAACATCTCTGCTATTGAACTGAAAAAGGAAGGCATCCCCCCATGATGCTCTCTCAAGGGAGTGAATGCCACCTTCCCTACCCCCTCTTTTGTCTGAAGGCATCTCAACCATGTTGAAATCGCCCCAATAATCCAAGAATTTGCAATATGGGACCAAGAGAGCAACTCTTTCCAAAGGAGGACACGATCCCCTCTCAAGTTGGGTGCATAAAGGTTAAGAAAGCCAACCTTATGCCCACCAATCAGCAAAATAACCCACTATGCTCTAGAGGGGACTATGACTTTGTGTCCAATGACCAAAGGGGGCATCAAAGAAGAGATAGAAATGCAAAGGCCTCCCCTGGTGCCCAAGGCAGGTGACCAAAAAGTATGTCCAGAAAGAAGCTTACCTGACTTGGTACAATCTCTACCATCCAACTTATGCTCTTGGAGCATAAGGATATCAATGGAGCCACCTGAAACACCTGGATGGAGTTGGTTATGAATCAGCTACCTACGGCAACGATGAGGTATACCACCGAGGCCTTCAACGTTCCAACTAATGATCCTCATCGACAGGAGGAGGAGGTCGGGTGAAAGGCCCTACGTGAGACCTAGTGGTGGAGGAAATCCTCTCCTATGAAAGAGTCCTCCCTATCAGCAAAATAACCCACTATGCTTCAGAGGGGACTATGACTTCATGTCCAATGACCAAAGGGGGCATCGAAGAAGAGATAGAAATGCAAATGCCTCCCTTGGTGCCCAAGGCAGGTGACCCAAAAGTATGTCCAGAAAGAAGCTTACCTAACTTGGTACAATCTCTACCATCCAGCTTATGCTCTTGGAGCATAACGATATCAATGGAGCCACCTGAAACACCTGGATGGAGTTGGTTATGAATCAGCTACCTACGGTGGCGATGAGGTATATAATCGATGCCTTGAACATTCCAACTAACGATTCTCATCGACAAGAGGAGGAGGCCGGGTGAAAGGCCCTATGTGAGACCTAGTGGTGGAGAAAATCCTCTCCTGTGAAAGAGTCCTCCTATCAAGTGGACGGAAATCAACTAGTGAAAGAAAACCCACTCTAACAGAGGGGGAAGCCCTGTCCAATGGAATCCCAATAACCGGCTCCCCAGGGTAGAGGGTACAAACTCCTCCTCTATCTCAAACTCTGCCAAATCTGCCAGCACTGCAAAAGGGTTCTTGTAGGAGGGAATTGGCATAGGAGTGCGAAGAATCCCTGCACTCGAGAGAGAAGGAGAAAACCCCCTTACCTCTATCAAGAGGTGAAGGGTGACCAAAAGAGGGAGGGGGCTAATTAGGAACATCAGTGATTGAAGAGAAATGGGTTGCCCCTCTTAATGAGCACATGGGGGGACTAGGACAACCACATCTATGCCTATAATTGCAAGAATATCACCTGCCTGTAATTGAGAATGGTCCAAGGTGCCTCGTAGAGGTGGCAGAGTGTCAGCAACCATCATAGGCATCCAACGGGGTATTGATCATACTGTGCACGTCGAAGAAGAGGGTCTAGGTCTAGGGGCTGGTATCAAAGGTCTTGGGCGAGAAGGTGGGGCTCTGGTAGCACATGTAGAAGAAGTAGGACGAGAAGGCATAATAAACCATTTGGGCCTTTTCTTCTTCCTTGGGCAATCCCTGGCGAGGTGCCCAAGGGTCCTGCAAATCCTACACTGAACCTGTCTCCCAGCAACGTTAACTCTCTGTCGAAACAAGGAACCATCTGGTCACTGAAGCATAATGTGATCATCTGTAATATTAGGGTCAGAGACGATGACCTTGACTCGTGGCACCCCATCTGATCTGACAGCCTTTGCCACTGAAGAGGGCATGCGAGGGAGGGGGGGGATCTCTATGACCAACCCAAAAGTGGCTCCTATGTATGGTAAGATTCAACGGTACACCTGAGGAAGGCTGGGGAATCTGATGAAAAGTGAGGTAACCCTACTATCTTCCTCTGCTGGATCGAAACCCAAAGTGAAGGGTGTCAAAAGCTATAGGTACCCCTAACCCTCACTATTGCCTCAATAAGAGCTATAAACGGCCAACTTCTGCAAACCTTGGGTTATGTAAATCTAAGTCTAATGGTTGTTCACCAAGCAGTGGATATACCCTTATGTTCTCCCTACAGAATCCACCGAAGAGCAGATTATTCTAGGAAGAACATGGTGCTACGCTGTCAATTGCCAAGTCATCTGGTGTGCCCGAACTGCTTCACTTACCAATGGTGGTCAAATGGCGGTAGTCACGCTATGCAGACCAAGCCCCCCCTCTTCGCCCTGACCTCACCGATTCACAACAATGAAGCAACACAGCAAAGCCAACCAGATGCCCCAGCTTCCAACAATGGCACCACCCAAAGGCCCAACTCAAAAGGAGCACAAAGCTTGCCGCAGTGGTAAACCAATGCCATTGCACACTCAACCAACACTACCATCCTCAACCCAAGAAATCCATGAGCTGCAAGTACAAGATGCTATCCTCTATGCCCAACATCACTTCGATCGGAATCGATGCTCAGAAATATAGCAATAGTAGCTCTAGTCACCTCAAGATCGCTTCCCCCACACACATTCACTACCCGGAGAATGCTGCGCCCAACGCTCATGTCTCATCCACCGCCACGCATCACCAATAGTTCATGCAACACCGCCCGCTCGGGTGGCCGAGGCACCCAAGTCGCCTGAATCTAGAAGAAGACATTGCAAACCCCAAAGGCGACAAAGGTAGCACCACAAGAACCCGTGTCCTCCCTGGATACAGCACCACAAGAACCTACCAACGATCCAAACACAACAGGACAGCCTTAAGGTACCAAACACGCAATGGTGCCACGGGCGGTCCGACTCAACACAAGCATCGCAACCACCAGTCGAGAAACTCCACAAGGATCGAATTCCACCCCACAAAGAGTTACACAAAAACCTCGCCTTGGGGATGAATAGTACGGCGTCCGCCTCCACCTCATTCATCATAATCATCACATCTAGGTCTAGGTGAGTCAGTACGGTAGGCATCTCACCTGATGCACCAGTAGCACACTAGTCTCTGTCAAATACACCGCATGCGCACACACGGTCAGCACTAGGTGACTAGAGTCCCATTCTTGCATTTTTATAAGTGCTCATGTTCTCACACGCTAACCTCATTATCACGTTGCACAACACAAGTGCACTCTACTCGCACTCCGCTCTGTCCACATTTCCCCCCCACCCCTCCTCCTTCCTTCTCTTTTCCCCATTTTTTACACAATCACTACCCCATTGACCATCGTCGAAATGTTCACCACTGACTGTCGTTCGCCAAGCCCTTATATGACCCACCATAATCGAAAGGTTCTATGATGACTGTCGTGATCGCAATACCCCGCCAGGTCATCGCCATCTGAAATAGCACTGCCCTGTTGCCATTTGAGTACCATGCCAACCACCACCAAAGATACTCCACGCCGACTGTCGCCATCAAATTCAGCACCGACTATCACCATATCAGTATCCCACTGGTCGGAGGGATATAAATCTATAAAAGCAAACCTACCCCATTGAGTCATCGCCATAGCTGTTGCAGCAAAACTCTGTCAAAATTTATCTAGAAATCTGACAGTTTCCTGCCCACTTCTCCTCCATTCCCCACCAGCAAATTGATGTCCTCCTGTTCTTTCTCATCCACTCATTCCCTCGTCATGCAACTTCCACTTCGGTTTGCCATGGAGTCCGAACATGACTTTTTCGAATTCAAGGCTCACCTGGGTCTCAACCCTCGCCCTATTCTAGAGGCCACTGGCCCATCTAATTCTCAAAGCACTCCCTCTGCCACCATTCGAATGCCAACCAAAATACCCGTGAAGGACTTACAAGATGAAGAAACCTCCACCATACATGCTACTCAAGAAGAGCTAGCCATAGCAGGCACGCCCCCCATGAAAACACAAAAGTGCACCCTAGTGCCAACCCTTGGTGAGTAGAAGATCGTGCGTTCACAAGCGCACTCACCATTGGGAGAAGCATGGCTCCAAGAGCTACATGCTTGCGTGATCCACTCGCGCTTTGCCTTCAAGGGTTGGGACTACACCCTCCACTACCACACCGCAGCAGCATATGCCACTCTCCAGGACCCGGCAGTCATGGAAGCCCTTAACTTTTTAGGCTTGGGAAGAGTAGAAGCCCGTTTCCCATGCCACTTGGACATGACGCTGTTGGCAAAATTCCTCAAGACATACGATAGCAACACCAACATTGGTGTCTTGGGTGATGCAGTCGGTAATCTCCACCACTACCAGATCAATGAAGACACAGTGCGGGCAATATTCAACCTACTAGTGGTGGCAGAGAAATATTCCAAGAAAAAGAAGAAGCTCAACTCCCTAAAGACGGTCTGTCCCTACTACGACCACCACAAGTGCAAAGGCTGCATCCAATTCACCACCATCTACAAGCCTGAGGTAGAGCGCCTAGCAAATATCCCTACAATGGCTCACTCAAGTGAAGCACATGGATGATCATCAATCCATTGTGCCCAATATCTTGCTGTGAATGGTGAACTTTTAGGAGACAAACTGGGCTAACTACTACTGCAGCCAGATGAGAGATGATCTCAACACCACAGGGACATCATCGAGAATCCCATGTTGTACATGCCGGTCCTCTATTACCTAAAAAGTCAGCATCTGCTAATCGGCTTCGGACTCGCCAAGAAATCCACCATTGGCAGACCGAGTAGGAAGAGATAGAAATAAGGCCCAAGAGAGCAAGGACAATGCCAAGTGCCACTCTGGCCACCCAGGTGCAACTGAAACCAAGACTGCTGCTCAACCAATATGACAAAAGCTAGTTGCATGAATTTGTGCAAGGACAACTACGCATGCAGTGGTTAGGTCCTCAGTATAAGGGAAAACAAGTGCAAGGAGGGCCTATTGTCATTGAAGACCTCGAGGGCGATGACACCATTGAAATCAGCCTCCATACAAGAGCCAAAACTACACCGACAACCCTCGCTACACCCTTCGTCTCAATCTCCACCACCCCTCAGAAGACATCATCCTTCACCACAGGCACCTCTTCCACGCCATGAGTAGGCCTAGCAGAGGCTATACAATTTTGCAGTGTGCCCCAGTACAAGGCAATGGGAGGCTATAGCCATATGATGGCAGAACAGTTGTCACGCACCAACGTCATGGAGATGAACCTCTTTGAAGCCATGGCACAACTACCGCAAGTCGCCCGCACAATCTTACAATGGAGGCAAGAGCAGGCCTCACAACTCTCCTCCAATCTCATCCAAGCTCAGCTCTCGACACATGAAAGCGAGTCAACAATGGTCACAGCTCAAGCAATGGGCCATGTCACACTAAATTGAGCGAATGAATATCGAGCAAAGGTGGAAGAGCTCAAGCTCACTCTAATGAACATCAAAGATGACCTCGCCACCAATGAATCCTGAGTCTAGATGTTTATGGAACAGGTGGAAAAGGCAGAATCAGCCCTACACACGACACTAGAGTAGTAAGCACAGGCAGAGTAGTGGTATGCCCGCACCCAAGCTCCACCCAAGAGACCCACAACCAATAGATCCTCTCCCTATAGGATCTCTTGGCACAAGAAAGGAGTCTCACGGTCTCCCTCCAAGAGGAAATCGAAAGACAGTGCGCCACTGGCCACTCGGAGGAGTCAGGGTTGGAAGACCACGAGCAGTAGGAGTTCAAGATGTACCGAGAGGTGTCTGCACAGTTAGCCACGTATACATTTGCACCACACACCATCACCCAAACCCTGCATATGCACTTCAATGCACTCTGCACACAAAACCTTACTTTCCACCTAGACCTCACTAATCCACTACCACCTAACGCCCTTCAAACTATTCTCTGTTGTAATCCTGACCACTGCCACCCCATCTTAGCCATGTCTTATTTTTCTCTTGACCTTCAACACACCTCCCTATCTCTTCTCTGCCCCTACAATCTCCAAACCCTATCCACCCATACCATTCTTCTCAATTTTCAAGGCTAGTGCCGGGTCATCACTAAGTCCCTTAATTATCCTGCGAATGATGAAGTGATGCAACTCGCAAAGCCCAGGGATCTCATGCCATGGATCTACACTCCTGAAAGTCTGCATGCAAACATAACTTGGATGCAGATCTACGACTGAGCCTCCGCAGTCCAAGCTCAAGGACACCTTACGGCCTACCAGTCCACCACCTACCAACCCTTCGAATAATAATACTCTTTAATCGGGTGCTACAAGCTCTCCAAGACTCACTTGAGTCCTTGGTGAGCAATTTTGAAACAATTTACGTAGCATACCCTAAGGAAATAATCGAGGTGAGGAACAAAATGCAATCACCCTCTTTCATACCACCGCCCCCCCTCAAGATATTCCATTAACATTAACGCCTTCGCTAGATCCCGCCCAATCCACCCAACAACCTACCCAGCCTCCTCTCCCTCGGACAACATTGCCCAAGTACTCGTCCAATGCCTCCAACAGCACCATCGACAGCACGGGCCGTCCCCATCCATCACCTCCAACGCTTCGGTCGCCCTCCCTGACGAGGCCTTCAACATGTTGCTCAAAGCAACACACTTTGTACAAAGCACCGATGCTGCAACTCCTACCGACCCACCAAAGACAGAGCCAATGCGGCTTGCCGATGATGAAACTCCGCCATCCCCACCAAGGTCTCCTCCTGAATATGTTCATTAGCATCCAGACTTATAGTCCTTCTCAGAGTTACCGAACAGTGCACTAATGCACCATTGAAAGCACCAGCTCAAGGGCTCCATCTCCACCTCTACGAAATTCTTGAGGTGCGCCCTCACACAGTTCATAGTGTAGTCATTGGATGACTGGCGCCGAGCGCATCCCAAGTGAACAAGAGGAGGATACAACCTTGCCCCCGACACCCCTGCTCCTGCGACCGATCCAGATACTGGTCTACAACCAAATTGGCAGCTCCCATTTTTTAAGCTAGAGAAATTTTGGTGCTACTACTGCAGTGCATCCATCGATCATCGAGTCCACCCACTCTACATGCCCATGGAATGACATTGGACTTGGGCTGCCTTTTGAGCTCTCCAGCAACAGGACGCCAATGTGTTGTACAATTTCCTAAGTACAACTTCCCAAAAGAAATGATGCAGGAAGGTTTTTGCTTTTGCCTCCAGTCATTCAATGACACCTACGGCTTAGTCCTAGATCTCGCCATCGTATCTCCACCATCCACTTTAATCACCTCATCCTCTTACTCCTTTGCGATCTTCTTGTCCACAGCCACCCCATCGACGATCGCATCCACAATCTGACCAACCAAATTGTCTTCAACCTCGATGTTGATCCAACTCACCAGGACCTCCGCTTCTACCTCCACATCCGCAATCTCCACGGGCATCACCTCCTCACTTACAAGGATATGCATGCCACCCATCTTTGGAAGTACCACCCGTACCTACCCATCGCCTCATGCCCAGATAGTTGGACCGCTACGCCATCCTACAATCAGTCCTCTCCACCATGCGACTGACCCAAGGACAAATCAGCAACAGGGGAAAGAGGGCATGTTAGTTCATCCACAGAGTACAACCACCAAATGCAGGGTAATCGATGAGTAAAGGTGACCAAGCCGAATGATCTACCGAATGATCTACTTCAACAAGACAAGCTCAAGGGAGTTTGATACCCAAATAGACCAAGGTCAATGATTACAAGCAATGTGCACACGGAAGGAGTATAGCTCAAACTCAGGGAGTTTGATCCCCAAATACCCTAAGCCCGCCCCAAAGTCCAAAGATTCCTGGCAATGTGCACAGGCTGTATGTTCTAGCTGCCCCCGCCCGGAACAAGGAGATGCACACTTCTGGGCCATGAAGAGTGCATGCGCCTTGCACTTTTTAGCTCCACATCCACAAGAAATAGTGACACCAATGAAAATAGCCATGAAAGGAGCACAACTCAAACTCAGGGAGTTTGTTCCCCAAATATCATCCCTAGACAGGGTTACCATTGAGTGTCTCGACGAAGCTGCTATTCCAAGTCTGAGTCTCATGCATCATGCATGACCACAAACAGATGAAGGTGCGAGGCCCTCAGGGAGTTTGAGCCCCAAATCACCCAAGCATAGGAGTGGCGAGGCTAACACAAGCACTATTTGGGAACCACTGGTTAGGACCACCTCCTAATACTAGGTTTGTCCCAAGCACTTTAATATGGTTGACACAAGCGCTATTTCCACTAGTAGGGAGAGTTGGTAAGAATAGCAATATGCCTTGGTGCCCTACGAGCCCAAGAGCCCATGGTTGTAAAGTGAGGGAGAGTACTAAAAAGGAAAAGGGTTGGCCCTCCCTTCAAAAGCTGACTTGTATAAAAGGCCAAATGTTTGACTTTGGTCTTCATTGTTATTTGCACAAGTTTGAATACAAGCTCCCTCTTCTCTTACAAGAGAGTGTTTTGGGTGTTCTCTTGTTTCCATTGTAGTGCCTTTGTGGTTCTCACTCCATCCCCCTTCACTCCCTTCTCCTTCTTCCCTCCCTCCTCCTTCCTTCTCCCTCTTCTCCCTCTCCTCTCCCCTCTTCCCCTTCCCTCTTCCTCACATGAAACCACACTGCAACAATCCAGAGGCCGCTTGAGTGACACTTGCGGATGACTCATGCTATGCATTTCTCCCATAGGGAGTAGCTAGGAGTGGAAGCTCCATCGGCATATATTCAACTACCCCACGACATGTGAGTCACCGCAGAGACCAGGCTATAGCTAGTTGTAAGAACACAGGTCAAAGCATCTCATACCTTGCATATGTTGTGTCCTCTTTTTCTGTTGGCTCTCAAAGGTTTTTTGCCCCCTTTTTTTCTTCTTTAAACATTGCGTCTCAATTTGTTTATCGAATGGATCAAGTGTCGTCAAGGCGCATTCTAGTTGTGGCACAACACCTTGCCTTGGCCATTTTCTCCAAGTGGAAAGTGTGCCAATGAGCCTTTGTCATGGTGGTCACGGTCCTAAATTTGCAACAACTACGTAGTGATCACAGTTTCGATGATGAAGAAAACCACATGCATCCTGAGGAAACATGATGCAACATATTTTGGAGGCTATGATCAGACAGTTCAAGAAGAAATAGTCCTCTCCCAAGCTTTAGGGTGTCATCATAGGATTGTTTACAAGATTTCATCCTCTTGAGATCGGGTGAGTGACGTTCTAAACGGATGCTATGCATCGCATGTGTAGAGCAAAAATCATCATTTGTTAGAATTGTTGTGTGGATGCCACTATTGGCAAGGGGGGTAGAGTGTCCATTATTAGGAGAAACCAATTTCACAAGTTCTTTGTTATGTTCTCAGCCCAAATTTCTTGGAGAAGTTGTTTGTGATTTCTATCTAAATTTCTTAGCGAAAGGCATTTGTGTGAAGAAATCTATGCATATTGTAATCCTAGATTCATCAACTTGGGGCCAGGACTGCATGTATGCATCATTTTTGTATATCAAGTCTATGTTGTGGGAAAGTTCTTTCTACATTGCTTATGACTCTGACTTTGCCACCTCCTTCTACTTCATGTTTTGGACAAGTAAGAAGTGGTTGGTACACATCCTGTCAAAAGTTGTAGCCGAAACTGCAGCTGGCTATGGCATCCAGGTGAGCTTGCTTTTACGTGGCATTTTTGTATTTACTATCTACTGAAGCTAGAGCAACTATCATTGCAATAGAGAAGATGTGTTCTATGGAGCATTTCCTATAATTCAAGTCTTACAAATTGCATGGCAGGACAAAATATTTACTGGCCCATTACAATCAAGTATGAAAGAGATTTCAGGTTTTTTTTCTATAACATTGCATAGAGGAGCTACTTATTTTTACTTGCTCTATTGAAAATTATGACTTTCTATAGGTTATGGGATTAGAAGAATGTCGAGCATATCACTTGACAAGATGAGGTTTACTTCATATGATTTAGCTTTCTAGAAAGTAAGCTCTTACTAGTTGTTGTGGCAATTGGAGTAGTTGGCAAGATTCTTTTGGGGATGAGCATGATTTGGATGCTTGGCTACTTCAATAGTACCACAATTGGAAAATACCCAGGCCACATGGTGATGGGACTTCTAATAACATTGACAAGCCGTATCCAAAACAACACATACCTGATTGTCAAGACACGGAGATGAGACTACTTTCACTCCATGTGGTGGATTTACTACCCAAAGTCAAGACAGAGTTATGTAGATTTATCCAATGAATGCAGAGGCTTGAATGCTAATAGGGTTTCTCTCATGGATTTGTAGAAGCCACTAAGGATACTTCTTATAACTTAATCCTTCCATATGAGTAAGGCAACATCATCAATATTATGACCACAGCACGCTGATCATGCCAATTTCATCAAGTTGAATAACTTATTGGATTGGCTGCCCAAAAACTGGCCATCTAGCCTAAAGAGCAGTACTTCAAATGATGCAACCCCCATGATGCATGCTATTGAAGTAAACAACGCTTGCATATATAAACTTTGTTATCTCAGATCTCATATGATACCAATCCTCTCATTATTTTGTTGATTTCAATGATTACTTGTATGTTTTACATAATATAATTTTTAGCAAGTATTCAATGTTTATGGACACATGGGCTTATCATGGCTTGGATGCTATCATGGTTTGCATACATGGGCTTGTGGCTTGCCATGGCTTGGATGCTATTTGATCACATGAGCTAGTGGCCTATCATAGCCTATTAGAGATAATGGTGGCTTGGCGTATCCTAGGACCCATTTTTTGAACTTTGATGGACACGTCGGCTGGTGGCATGTCATGGTTTAGACACATGGGGTGGTGGCTTGTCATGGGTTCTAAGAGATAATAGTGTCTTGTCATATCCTAGGTCCCTAGTTTTTCTTGGACACGGGGGCTGGTCATTGGTGGCTTGTCATTGTTGGGATCCCCACTGCTTAAGATGTTTTTTGGGTGTGGAAATGTTAGAATTACAGATATGGTGGGATGCATTTGGATGCTTGTTCATGAGCTAGTGGTTTTATGTCCACTTCTTTGGATGTTGTTTGAGAGCAGATATGAGATTTTCACACATATGTTGGGCTTCATTTAGATGGTTGGCTTTTATGTGCAAGTTTTTTTCTAGAGCCAAAATGTAAACCCTCTTTTCCTTTCCTATAAGAAGTAGTCATCGAGGCATTTCCCTTCAATACCAGAGCTATTATTTGGTTTCCTTGAATTTGGTAAGGCATCGGGAGCTCTTTTCTTCTTCTACAAACTATTTTGAAGGGATCAAGCCTTTGTTGAGAGTTCATGCTCAACGTCATGTGATCATGTGTGCATAGCACCATCAGGTGATCATATGTGCATAGCACTAACCTTATAGAGTGCTATAAAGGAAAGGGTTAGATCCCTTAACCCTAACCCTAAAAGGGTTTGTATATATTCTATTTTTTCAACGAAATCTAGTGTACAGTTAGTCATTTGTGGTGCACTCTCTAGCTGTGCCCTCTCTCCTCATGTCCACTCTTCTCCTCTCCTCTCTTCATATTTTGTCATGGTATCAGAGCTCCCTTGCCTTCCGCTGATGCATTGTGATTCTTGAGAGTGTGAGAGAGATTGTGAGATTGAGAGTTCTCTTGAGTGATCATGAGTTTCTTCTGTTCACTTCCGTTGAGAGAATTTCCGTCCACTTTGAGAGAATTTCAATTCATCTCCTTCGAGAGTTTGTGAGAGATGACACAATTCTTCCTTGTTCGAGTGAGAAAAATCTTGTTGAGAGATAGTTCATTTGTTGGACTTCATTCTTTGTTTGGAGAGAGAGTTGTGTTATAGGAACTCTCAACACCTTCCCTCAAGATCAACATCATGAAGTAGGTGGTATCAGAGCAACCCCAGGTCAAGTTAACTCTGGGTCAAGTTAACCCCTGGCTGGGTCACCACGTGGTGAACATTGTGACATGTGGCAACCGATTGCCACATCATCTTATCCACTGGACACGTCATCAGCTTATCTCCAACTGCCACATCAGTAGTCCAGCTCAATTGCCACATCATCAGTGCCACATCACCTTGCTGACATCATCATTTGTGCCACCTCAACTATCCAGTCAGCACTGACCCTCTACAAGCATAGTCCCTTGTCAGGCACATTGTGTACATAGTTGCCACCTCAGCACAGGGCTTCACATGCACACCTCCACACGCACACCTCTTGCTAGGCACAGTGCCACATCATCACTACATGTGACTCACAGTGACACATCATCATTGAGCACCATTTGCACTCCTTTTGCCCCTTCATCTAGATCAAGTCATATCTCTTGATCCAGGAAGAATTTGAGGGTGCTCCAAAAAGGAAAGTCGCTCATTTTTTTGTGTTCTTCGCACTCATCACATCATGCACACATTTTGGTGCAACTTACATTCACATTTGAGCCTCGCCGACAAAACCACTTCTTTCATGCACATTTTCCTCTACATCGATGCATTTGACCCAGTACTTAAAAAGAATAAAAGAAAAGGAATTATTTGATGTTCTTTCATCGATCGATGGTTGGTTTAGATCTAGATCAGAGTAGACTAGATCGCCATAAAGGGGATGCTTTGAATTTCCCCAAGTTGCCAATCTAAGCCATGCCCAAAATTCCCGACTAGTACCTACTCGGATTCAGTCCATACACTCACATACGGTTTCACATCATTACATTACCTAAAACCTTACATTCATCAGTTCAGTGAGCAGACTTCGGAGTTCAGAGGCATTGCAGATTGTTTCAGTGGGCATATAGCATTTGATTTCACACACACATGCCACCATTGTAAAGCCTATTCGGCTATCTCACGGCATCGTGCACATCATTTCAGCCTTATAAAGCCTCTTGGCTATTCCCGGCATCATTGCCACAAGCCTTGTAATACATATGAGATTTTATATACTGCAGTTCTATCTTCACCGACGGTTCAGAGATTTCACTTGGCATAGTCATTGTATTTGTAGTTGATTCATACAGAGATTTTCACGACACTTTTGAGTACATTTCTTGCACCATGTCGACTAGCAACCTCAATCTGCAGGCATCTGCTAAGTTAGACAACTCCAATTACGAGACATGGAAATACCGAATGGAGACCATTCTTGTACTTCAGGACAAATGGGAGTATGTCGATGGGTCTACACCTAGACCATTGGCTGATCTAGCTGCCAGTAGCTTACTCCATCTGTTGTCACAGCACTAGCAACGGGATCTACATCAGGATCTACATCTACACAAACAGTTTTCGCACCAGTAGCAGATCCTACCATTGCCTGAGCTCAAGCAGAATGGGATAAGAAAAACAAGTACGCCTATCACCTGATCAAGCGGAATGTGCAAGATGTCATGCTAGGACAACTCAACACAGTCAAGACATCAAAAGAAGCATGGGAGATGTTCACAGCTCTCTACAAGTCCAAGAACACATCCATGATTCTCACCCTAAGAAACCAGATTAACCAGAGTTTTTGCAACAGCAGTGAGACCAGTCATGCTTATGTACTCCGCATAAAAGACTACAACAATCAACTTGCAGCAGCAGGAGAGACTATGAACCCCGCAGAAATGGTTCAAGTAATTCTGAATGGACTAGGAGAGGGATACAAGAATCTAGTCCAGAGTATTGCCATCCAATGGCAAATTCCAACACTGGAAGAACTTCAATCAATTCTACTTGGTGAAGAACTCAGGACTCAGGCCATTCAAGCACGTAAAGGTCATTCTAATGATCAGGCATTCACAGCTTCAGAAAGAAGCAGAGGCAGAGGCAAAGGCAGAGGCAAATCATATCAAAAAAGTGGTCATCAACAACAAAATCAAAGTCAGAATCAGCATCAGCATCAGCATCATCCTCAGCAGCATCAGAATCAGCGAAGAGAAAATCATTCCAACCGAGGAAGATTCCAAGGATGAGGGAATGCATCCACCAATGTGTCAAACATTCAGCGCAACTACTATCACAAGTTTGGACACTATGAAAGAGATTGCCTTAAGAAGCCGTACGACCAAGGCATTCAATCCAGCAGTAATCGAGGGAATTCCCAAGGAAGAGGAAATCATTGTAGTGAACATTCTAGTCACAGTCATTTTGCAAATGAACATGGGAATATGTTTCTTGCAAGCGAGAAATTGCATCAGACTGATACAGTGTACCTAGACATGTACCTAGACACTGATTTCGATCCCAAAGAGGATTTTAGTTATCAAGTCGATCAAGTGGAACAGGATCCTTAGTACATCGACAGCGGTGCATCATCTCACATGACAAATCATCAAGAATGGTTCACAAAAATGAAGCCATTAGAAGGTCAGCAGAATGTCATCTACACAGTAGACAATACACCAAATCCAGTTCAAGGGACAGGTGTTATGCCTATGAACAATTTCACTGGTACAAAAGGATTGGTCAAAGATGTGCTCTATGTTCCGAACCTCAGCAAGAACCTTTTGTCAGTAGGTCAAATGACAGAACACAACTACAAAATCATCTTCGACAGTGATGAATGCACTATCAAAGACAAATCCAAAAGATGTCAGCTAGTAGCAAAAGGTGTCAAAGAAGGACGCTTATACAGAATCCTAGCTACAGCACCAGATAAGCATGCCATGTCAGCTCAACCACAACAGATGCCACTATCTGCGAAATGGCACAAGAGATATGGTCATGTCAACTTCAAGTACTTGTTAGATCTTAGGAATCAGAATATGGCAATTGGGATTCCGAAGCTACAGTCTCTTGAGAAGGTTTGTGAAGCATGCTGCTTCGGCAAACAAAAGTGAACCAACTTTGTCAGAAGTACCTCTCGTGCATGAGGTATTCTTGATTTGATACATACACATGTATGGGGTTATGCCCAGACCCGCAGCATCAATGGTTCGCTTTACTACTTGACCTTCATCGACGACTATAGCAGATATTGTTGGGTCTACTTTCTGAAAGAGAAATCTGAAGTGTTTTCTAGATTTCAAGAATTCAAAGCCATGGTAAAAAACCAAACAAGCAGAAAGATCAAGGTCATGAGATCATATAGAGGAGGTGAATACATGTCTTCAGCATTCATGAACTTTTGCAAAAGTCACGGCATATGAAGACAATTCACATGTGCAAATACTCCTCAATAGAATCCAAGAGCTGAAAGGAAGAATGGGACTTTAGCAGACAGTGCTAGAGCAATGCTTAGTGAAAAGCATCTTCCAAATCAGTATTGGGTAGAAGCAATAGCTACAACTAACTACTTGCTTAATCGGCTTCCTACCGAACTGATACAGGGTATGACTCCTTATGAAGCATTCACTAGACAAAAGCCACACATTGGGCATCTCCACATATTTGGTTGCATAGCATATGCCCACATACATGATGACCATCGTAGAAAATTGGATGCAAAGTCACGCAAATGCATCATGGTTGGCTATAGTGAAGAAAGCAAAGCATACAACTTGTATGATCCCATCAACCGCAAAGTCATTATCTCCAAAGATGTAATCTTTGATGAGGAATCAAAATGGAAAATCTCACCTACACAGGAGATAGAAGCATCGACTTCACAGTCATCTTCAGAACAGGTTGATGAAGAAGAGCAAGAATTGCCAGCAACACCCCAAGCAGAGCCACAGCAGCTCAGACGGTCTACTAGGGAAAGCAGACCACCAGCCAGATTGACATATGCTTAGAAAGGCAAAGCAATTCAGGTGGAAACCACCAACTATGCTCTTATGACTACCATCATGGCTACAGAAGAGCCAGTGTGCTTCGAAGATGCAGTAGACAAGCCAGAATGGCAAACTGCTATGAATGAAGAAATGGATGCTTTGTATCAGAATAATACTTGGGAATTATGCGACCTTCCACAAGGAAAGAAGGCCATAGCAAACAAATGGGTATACAAAGTGAAGTACAATCCAGATGGTAGTATTCAAAGATACAAAGCCAGACTAGTTGCATAAGGATTTGCACAACAATATGGTCAAGACTATGATGAGATTTATGCTCCAGTAGCAAAGATGGATTCCATACGGTTCTTGATATCACTAGCGACACTCAGCAAATGGAATGCGTATCAGCTTGATGTCAAGAATGCATTTCTCAATAGTTATCTAGACGAGGAAGTATACATGCAACAACCAACAGGTTATGTTGAACCAGGAAAGGAGAATCACGTTTGACATCTCAAGAAAAGTCTCTACGACTTAAAGCAAGCACCCAAAAGTTGGTACAGCAGAATTGACAAGTATTTTGCTGATCTAGGATACATGAAGTCCAATGCAAATCATACTCTCTACTACCAAGTTCAAGGGGAAGACATTACTATTGCACTTTTGTACGTAGATGATCTGATTGTGATAGGAAGCAAGGATAGCTTCATCAAAAAATTGAAACAAGACTTATCTGTAGAGTTCGACATGAAAGATCTTGGACTTATGCACTATTGTCTTGGAATTGAGTTCTGGAGAGATTCAGATAGCACATTCATGAGTCAGCTCAAGTATGTTGACAGTCTCCTGAAGAAGTTTCATATGGCAGATTGCAAGATTGCAGCCACTCCCATGGAACAGAGTTTGAAACTTATTAAAGATTCAGAAAAGCCTACAGTCAATGACAGATACTACAGGCAGCTCATCGGATCTCTTATATATCTAACAATCACATGACCAGATATTTGTTATGTAGTAAGCTCACTAGCATAGTTTATGGCAAATCCAAAACAGTCTCATTGGAATGTAGCCAAAAGAGTCTTGAGATACATCAGAGGTACAAGAAAGTTTGGGATAGAATACAGAGGAAGTCATCCACGGTTGCATGGGATACTGTGATAGTGACTATGCCGGAGATCATGAGACTGGGAGATCGACACAAGGATATGAATTTTTCCTTGGTCAAGGTGCTATATCGTGGTTGTCAAACAAACAGCCAACTGTTTCTTTGTCTTTGATTGAAGCAGAATATAGAGCACTCACTACAGGTGCATGTGAGGCTTTATGGCTCAGAAGACTATTGTCAAAAATAGATTACTTTGATGAGTCAAAGCCAACAACAATATACTGTGATAATCAATCGGCTCAAGCATTGGCCAAAAATCTAGTATATCACTCCAGGACAAAGCACATTGACGTTAGAGAGCACTTCATTAGAGAAAGAGTGTTACTTGGTGGCATCACATCGTAGCATTATGATGGCAAAGAAAATGTTGCAGACATCTTTACCAAACCACTCGGTAAAGAGCTATTCGAGAAACACCGACTAGCTCTTGGTTTGACGCAGAGGAAGGACATTCCCATTAAAGGGTTGTGATGGAATGTAATGCTCAGTCCTTCTTCGATTCCCCAGAATCATCATCTTGAGGGAAGGCCTACTTCATGATGTTGATCTTGAGGGAAGGTATTGAGAGTTCACGCTCAACATCATGTGATGATGTGTGCATAGCACCATCATGTGATCATATGTGCATAGCACTAACCTTATAGAGTGCTATAAAGGAAAGGGGTAGATCCCCTAACCCTAACCCTAAAAGGGTTTGTATATATTCTATTTTTTCAACTAAATCTAGTGTACAGTTAGTCATTTGTGGTGTGCTCTCTAGCTGTGCCCTCTCTCCTCATCTCCACTCTTCTCCTCTCCTGTCTTCATATTTTGTCAACCTTAGGACTAGTATATCCAACAATATGCTTGGAATTGACACAGCATTAGGCCTTATGCAAAAGAGGTAAGCTCTTTAAGTTGCATCACTTTGTAGGGAGCCTATGCCAAAGGGGTAATCTCTTTAAGTTGCATCATTGAACAAGAGAGGGAATGGAACACAACTCCTATGCATGTGTTCTACTGGAAAGTAATAAGACATTTGGATCTCAAAGAGTACACAGATGTACAACCAAAAGAATACTTTAGAATCAATCTCTAAGATAAGGCACCAGACAAGAATACTTTGGAATCAATCTCTGAGATAAGGCACCAAAGAAGACATTGTTTGCTATTGCCTCTAATGAGAACAACTCCTCTTGCTATGTGCATTTCTATGTAGGCTTTAGTAACAGCTTAAGTCTAAGCACAGTTTCAAAGTTATGCTATTCAGTGGACAAAGCTCCATCTGTAGCACCATGTTATGCTCTCCTTTAAGGTGAAGCTCTGCACCTATGTGTGCTCTAAACTTGTGGATCTTGTCCTATTGGAACTGTTCTAATGGTGCCTCCTTCTTCTCTGAACAATTTCTACGATGGTTTTAGGGTGCAGACGTGCTCCACCCTGCCTCTGATGGTTGCTAGCTATTCCATACCAGATCTTTCCTCCAAGAGAGCTTCCATTTCCAGGTACTCCTTCAAACCTACTGCCCACGTGGCAGCCCATGTGCTGCCCATGTGGTAGCCACATGCTTCCATGGCTAGGTGTGAGCTTGCTGCCCGCATGGTAGCCAAAGCTCTACCAATGTGTTAGCCACATCACCCCTCCATGCTCTCTTCATATGGGTGACTTACAGATGGAGAGGTGACCATTCAAATTCCACCTTCGCCTTAGTAATTTTGTCTTAAGGGAAATAAATATTTTGGGTGAAAGAATGACAAAAACGTAATGTACATGATGTAATATTTCCATGATGATTATGGCTTGGCTTTTATGCTTGACTTCTAGCTTATCAATGAGCTAGGGGTTGCAGGGCATCAGAGCTAAGTTGCAATCATTCAAGTAATTTAAAATAACATTGTCTTACATATTGTGGTTTTCATGGGGATTATGGCTTTGCCTTTATGCTTGACTTCTAGCTTATCAATGAGCTAGGAGTTGTGGGGCATTAGGGTAAAGTTGCAATCCTTCTACTTGCTAAAATCTCTCCATGGGATTATGGCTTGGACTTTATGGAATAATTTTTTTTGGGTGAAATAATGACAAAAACATGATGCACTTGCCATTTCTTACACAGTTGGTCTCAAATGTAGTGCCATTTCATGCATTAAAATAGCAAAAATGTACGGTACTTTTGGTTTCCATTTCGATTATGGAAATGGAAAAACTATATGGCACTTTTAGTTGCCATTTCATACGTAAAAATGGCAAAATATATGGCACTTTTGGTTGCCGTTTTAGACATCAAAATGGCAAAAATATATGGCACTTTTGGTTGCCATTTCATACAAAAAATGGCAAAATATATGGCACTTTTGGTTGCCATTTAAGACATAAAATGGCAAAAATATATGGCACTTTTGGTTGCCATTTTGCATGTGGAAATGGCAAAACTATATGGCACTTTTAGTTGCCATTTAATACGTAAAAATGGCAAAATATATGGCACTTTTGGTTGCCATTTTAGACACAAAAATGGTAGAAACAAAAATGGCATAACTATATGGGACTTTTAGTTGCCATTTCATACGTAAAAATGGAAAATATATGGCACTTTTGGTTGCCATTATGGACATAGAAATGGCAAAAATATATGGCACTTTTGGTTGCCATTTCAAAAAAATGGCACATGTGGAAATGGCGGCAAGAAAGTGCCATTTAATAAATTAAATGTAAAAATGTCACTTTTGGGCTGCCATTTCTACCTAGTTTTATAGTAGTGTGCAAGCTCTGAATGACTTGAGATCTGGTTGTATTAGAGCATTGCTCCATGGGAATCGATGCACATGTCTCCCCAATGAATGTGCAATCTATAGGCCACCTAGAACCTCATCATGTGTCACAAGAAAGGCAACATGGATCCTCATCATGTGTCTTAAACAACCACCGCACTTGTTTTTGTCCAAACGATAGATTAACCCCACACTTGTTTTTAGTATATCCCAAACAACCACTGTGCTTGTTTTTAGTCATCTAATTGCATGTCATGGAATCCAATTGCATTTTCCTTGGTTATACACAAGGAAAACAGCTCCCACAAATAGGTTGGTTCTCTTTAACTATTGTCAGATTTCAACCACTAGGCTGGTGAAATATTAGAAAATGCAACTTTTTATGGCATCCCCTTTAGGCTGGTTCTCTTTAACTAATGTCAAATTTCAACCACCGGGATGTGACCACGAATCCATAGGTGACCACAAATCCTAAACGAATGAATTGCATGCCATTCATCTTGTAATTATAGAAGCAAACCACCTTGTTGGGGGCATAATATATCCTAGTGTGCAACCAACCCTATTGCACTGGCGACTAGTTATCCTGCACTACCGCCTTGCTATCCTAAAATGGATCGTATTGTTGCAAAGTGCTACACTAAATCAATCTTTTTTAGGATGGTTCTCTTTATCTATTATTAGAATTCAACCACCGAGCTGGTGACCACAAATCCTAAATGAATTGCAAGCTATAGAATTGTACTGTATTATTGGAAAATGTCCATCAAATTATAAAGTCCAACTCAGGGAAACATTTTGAAATTATAAAGCCCAATTGAGTGAGGCAGTCACATAAGAAAATAGAACCTTCGAATCCAACTAAATTCAACATTTTCAAATTATAAAGTCCATCTGAGTGAAGTAGTCATATCCAAGGATGGATAAATGGTGAATTATTGCTTTAAAACTGAAATTATATAGAAAAGCCAAATGTATAGTCAGTCCCTAAAATTATATACTTGGGAAGTATACGACCAAGTTTTACTCTTCTACGTTTTGAAGAGAGACCACCATTGTATCTAAGGATGGATAAATACAAAGACAATTTATTACTTCCTTTTTTTTTCAAAGAGGACAATTTACTACTTAACTCAAGTTCTATTAAAAAGCCGACTGTATTAGAGGGGTGGTCAGCCCCTAAAAAAGTCTGGATCCATAATATATTTCCAAAACTCCAAGAGATCAAGTCTGAGATATTTGAAGGACTTTATATCTTTGCAAGGATTCCAGGACAAGGGCTCAACACTTCACACAATGGGAGCTTCAGCAACATACTTTGCAAACTATGGGTTTTTATAATATTGAAGGCCTTCCCACTGTTCCTCCTACAATATGACCATCTTGTAAATTACACTCTTGGGAACTCTATGTTCCTCCTCCAAGTGATCAATCTCATCTACAACAATCTTGGGTTACCGAGGGACCCCTTGCGAAATGGCTTCAGCAAGCTCAGGACAAGCGGCAAAAAAAATGTCATTGTTGTCGTGGCTTTCCATCCCTGTTCCTTCAATGTTCCTTCACTCGAGACCTATCACGTTTTTAAACTAGTTTGCTCTGCTACTATACAATCTATAATTGTTCACATATTCTAATCTATCAAATCAATCCGTCTTGACATGCTCAACGATATAATCTAGTGAGATATTTGTCATCTTTGAAGACTCGTGTACCTAAAGACTCGTGTATCGATAGATTCCCCACACATTACATTGATGAATATGATAGGTTAGTTGTATGATAGTTAAGGCTAGAGGAGGTAGGCAATGGTCATTAGGGGAGAATCGGCGTCTCCAAAAGGGCCCCCTTAGGGTTTCCTAATTTCAAGAGATTAGTGAGGTATTTGAGGTGTACCAATGGGAGTGCTCCTTTTGGTGGGGCAATGCCATGTTGAGGTGGAGGGTGGGCAAACCTGCAAACAACCCCTATTAGCTACTCCTCTTACACCGGGGACCACTCAAACCATCTCCGCCCTCCCCCCTCAACCCATGCTTCACCCTCCTCCCATATGCACCTCCCCCAGACAATCCTACAATTCATTGAAGAAGTGATGGGCCCTTCTGGGTGAGAATTTCCCCCCTCTCAGCTTATTGTAGGCCTGCCCCCTCTGTTGAGAGTTCACGGTCAACATCATGTGATCACGTGTGCATAGCACCATCATGTGATCATATGTGCATAGCACTAACCCAATAGAGTGCTATAAAGGAAAGGGTTAGATCCATTAACCCTAACCCTAAATGGGTTTGTATATATTCTACATTTTCAACCAAATCTAGTGTACAGTTAGTCATTTGTGGTGTGCTCTCTAGTTGTGCCCTCTCTCCTCATCTCCACTCTTCTCCTCTCCCCTCTTCATATTTTATCATGGTATCAAGCATGGTTCTGCCTTCCACTAAGGCACCATCCTTCTTGTGAGAAAGAGATTGAGTGATTGAGAGATTGAGAGATCGAGAGTTCTTTCACTTCTGATGAGTGATAGAATTTCCATCCATTTGAAAAGTTTCCATCCATATTTCTGTTCATTGTGATTGAGAGATTTCTATTGAGAGACCAATTGAGAGAGATTCACTCTGAGAGATTGTGTGAAAGAGAGAGAGAGATCATTGAGAGATTTGTTTGATGAATAGAGAGAACACTCTCTGAGAGAGAATAGAGAGATTGGCTTCCTTCTTAACAAGCCTCAAACCTAATAGAACTCTGCACCTAAGGAGAGACCTAAGGAGATCTCGGCTCCTTCAAGTTCACAAGCCTCAGCTCTCCAGACAACCGCCTTGCTCTATAGTCCAACAGAAAGGAACAGCCTCCCTCTTCAATGACAAACTCCAAGCCACCCCATAGCAATGAGGACCTCCAACAACATCGGCTTTATAACCTTGGCCAAAAGTGTCCAACAGCAATAGCATCAGCTCGCCCTCATGATTGATATGGTTTCGTTGAGGAAGTGAGTTCCTCGGTCCCTGACTAACTCCAACAGACATCCAAACCACGTAATGACTAGTTCATATAATAATTTGGCAATGGATCTTGCATCAGCCTTTACCATGGCTCTTCCTTCCACCCACTTGGTGAAGTAATCGGTGGCCAAGATGATGGATCATGCCCTGGTCCTCGAAAACTGCCAGTACTTGGCCAATGGACTACCCCTAAGACAAGACCTTAAGAAGGATAGAGCCCATAAACTCATTAAGGACACATCACCATATCAGCTGTGATAGTAGGACAACTATACCGCATGGGCAAGGATGGCATACTGCAAAGATGCATGTGCGAACACAAATACACCGGGCGGTGGGATAGATGTATTGCAACAACAATCGGTGTGATAAATATTTCCACGTGTTCAGCGCGAACAGTCGCAAGGGCTATCCCCACAGGCATAGGGATGCGAAATAATAGCGAGCAGTGGGATAAGGAATCAATGGGATCTTACTAACGCATCAGTTGGCAAGATAGTATCGCGACGGGCATGGGGATCAAAATGGCGATGATTGGTGGAATAAATGTATCATGATTGATGACAACAGAGTAAGTGTAAAAAACCGAACAACAGGATCAAAACAACGATGGTCGACTGAATGAAAACAACGATGGGCGACATGATGGGAGTAACGCGATGAGCGGAGGGGAATGATTATGACCACGTGCGTGGGGGTGGGTTCACCACACCAGCAGTGGAGTAATAGGATAGCAACGATCAGTGAGGTAACTCTACAACGCCGCTCAATGGCTATCAAATTGGCACGGAAGTAACTCTGACACGCATTCAATCAGTGATGTGGGATAGACCGTGGTCAAAGGTTAGGTCGATGGGTAGCTCTACGGAATTGGGTCAATGCACGTTGATCGGCGGGATACAGCTAACGCACCAGTTGATAGGGTATTTGGTCGGTGCGATAGGGCTACAGCACCGACTCAGTGGGATAGTCACACACAGTGTCATCGACTGAGTTTTGATGATTTTTGAAGATTTTGCAGTTTGTGTTCATGATTTTTTGTGATGGGGGGATGCTACACTACCTAATCTACCTACTCAATGAAAAAAACTTGAAAAAAAAACACTTTTTGAAAGCCAAAATTCAAAATTTCAGAAACTTGGGTGAGTTCTAAGACACAAAACTACTTCAAAACTTGGCAAGAATCCTTATTTTTGTTGTTTTTTTAGGTGTTTGGACCTCACACACACCTTAGCAATCAAGCCCACTAAGTTTCTATCAACTTGAAATACCAAAAAACATCAAAGACAAGCTTCCAATGCTCACAAATGACTTTCCTACAAGAAAAAACGGTTTTCCGTACTCTCTCTCACTTTCCACCTCTCTTCTCTCCTACAACACTAACAAGCTCCAAGGTATGCTTGAAGATTTGTGCAATGGGAATATATCAAAGGAAGACACGCATAAGTGCAAAAGCATACCTTTTTTCCTTGGTAGTAGTGCCAAAAATGTAATGGGCTGTGATATGCGTTGAACTTAACTTTTCTTCTAGTGGATATGGAAATCATAATTTTATTGTTGGTGCTTCATTTAGATTGTGAAGGGATAGTAAATTGCTTTTTATAACTTGGATTGTATAAATTTTTTGAAATATGCTTCATTTCGATTGTGGAGAGAGACAATAAATTGCTTTTCATAACTTGGTTTTGTGTAACTTATTGAAGTTGCAAGGGCTAGCAAGAAGGAGAGAAATGATAAAATTGAGCTAGCAAGTGTTCCAAGGATGTCTTTTGTAAAAACAACAGTCCCGTTGAAGGGGAAGACATTAAAAGAAGTGCAAAAGCCTACAGATTTGTTACTTTTTTATTTCCTTGAGAAGTGTGATGCTCAGCAAGATTACCATTTGTTTTATGACATGTGGAATAAAGAGCTCGATTATGCTACAATTTTGGAGAAGCCACAAAGATTTTTTAGCAGACGAGCTAGAAGAATTTCAAAAATTTTCAAAGAAACAGAAAGTAACCATATCTGGGAAGTTGTGAGGAAGTTGTATGTCCATGCCAAGGATTTGATTACATACAAAAAGCTTCGGATTCCCATCAATAGGAGGTTTGATAGCTTTCCAGAAAAATACAAAGCGGTTTGTAACATTCCTAGTGAAGGATGCAGGCTATTGGAGGTAAGCCTTGCTTTTGCTATGTTTTTAAATCTTTGTCATGAAGGTATGGAAGACATGGCAGAAGAGGCCATGGAAGATCCTGGGGAAGAACCTGATATTGAAGACAAAGGCAAAAATATAGAAGAGGCACAAGAACTAGATGAGGAGGATATTAATCTTGAGGAAGAGAGCAAGGAGGCTGTAGCCTTGGATCTTGTAGCCTGAAAGTCACAAACAATAAATGTATCTATGTCTACTGAAGGACTAGATTTTGAGACATGTAGTCTAGCTATACCTATATTTCCTTCCTTCAGTATTAAAGGTCGAGAGTATTATCTGCTCTTAGATATACACGTCATCTTTGACCTTAGAGAAGATTATGCCTTGGCCTTAATTGCTCAAATATGTAGCATAGATAAGGATGTTGGAATTGAAGATGATGAATTAATGGTACTAGAAGATACATTTAATCCCAAGGAGGCACTCTCAATGTGCTTTAAGAAAACTTTAGATGAGAAGGATATGGATGATGAGACCTTTAACAAGATCAAAACACAAAAGTTGGAGGAGGAGAAGGATATTCAGCCAAAGGTGAAGGAGAAAAGGAAAAGACAAAGTAGAGCGGAAAGAAGCACTGATCTTTGGACCGATAAAATTTTCGAGGATGATGAGAATATGAAGGTACGCCATCTTACTATTTTATCTGCTAGATCTTTTTTATCATGACTCGTATATATTTCTCATTGCTTCTTTTTTTATACTATCTCACTATTTTCTCTGCTAGATCTTTTTTATCATGACTTGTATATATTTCTCATTACCTCTTTTTTGATACTGTATCTCTATATTGAAGATGACATTTTTTTTAGAAGGTCCTATGGGAGCCGAGAAAGGGGACTTGGACAATCGTCTTCCCTTCCATAGTACATGAATAAGATGTCATCTGCCAAGACTCTAATATACCACAAACAATTAAGTAACAATGAAGAGACAGCTATCTACTTTTTTAAATGTTTGTCAAAGTTTTTTGGTGGGTACCAAGTAAATTGGCGGAATGACAAAGTTATATTAATTGAGAAATTATCTGCTTTGGACATTTTTGGGTATGGCCCTGGCAAACAATGCTCAAGGGAAGGGTACTTTTTAACATACACTGCTTACGCTTTAGCACTTGGAATCAAAGGTCCTAGCCAATTAGATGGTTATGGAAAGCATCATTTGATTACGTTTAGAGATCCGCTTCTTCTAGATTCTAACGCTAAATAGATCGAAGGAGAGAAGCTCAATGTAAAAGAAGTATAAGAGTAAACTCAAGTATATTGTATTGTCAAAAGTTACAAAGAATTTGTACTGATTTTTTTTTTAATATTACAAAGTCTCTTCTTTATTGTTATAAATCTCCATAAGGTTTCCAACTCTATCAATCCACTTATGATTCACAAAGACCTTTGACTGCCTCCACTCTGTGTGTTTCTGTGCAGCTGTTGAATTATCAAGAATCAGCCTTCTTCTTTTCTTTTGTGCCATATTAAAGGCAAGTTTAACCTTAGACAATGAAACTTTTTAGGGATTTGCAACCTTCGAAGTATACCTCTAAAAAACCATTGAAATACTTCTTTGAGACTATTTGCCTTATGTGCTCCTCCAAAATGATGTGTATGTCGAAAAAAAGCATTTCTTGCTGTGAAATGAGACTTTTCCATTCCTTGTGTGGACCATATTTCAGGGCATCCATCCTTTTTAACAAAATATGGAAGGTGGTTGTATAAAATATGCCAAAATATTACGTCAAAATTTTGTAAACCATGTTTGAAAGCACAAACTATGCATACAAAACGAATTAATTCAACTTACCATGTAGTGTGTTATATTGCAGCTTGTCCATGCTTGTTTCATTGATTTTCCAAAAATTTTAAGCTCCTCTTCTAACACACGATGATCGTTCTTGGTCCATGTCTTTTTGTCACAAAGTTGGAAAAGCTTGTCTAAGGATTTCCATACCTCTGCTTTAACATTTTGAGAAACACCATCTGCCATATCATCTTTAACCGCATTATGCACATGCTTCTAAAGGCCGTATCTCACTCTGGAAACATATCTTGATCGTTTACCAAGTTTCCCTTCTCTTTGTGGTTCTCATAAAAATCTTCTTGCTTTGACTCCACCAATTGATGGTTTGATAGGAACATCCTTTCCATTTCAGGACTTCTTAATATTTGTTACGATATGAACATCTCCTCCATGGAGACCCATGTCCGATAATACTTTTTCTAATGCACCAATTGATTTTTTCCTTTTTTTTCTGGTCGAAGCTTCCAAGAATCCAATATACAAAAAGACCAACTTTTCGATGATTCTACATAAAGCATGCAATGTGCATATATGTACATTGCACAAAGGAATATCAAGAACTGCTTTGAATTCAGGATCAATCTTGTCCCTATTAGAAGCTTTTCTCCACCATTTAGGATCCATGACATGGGCTGGCTCCTTGCAGTAAAGGCATGGAGATTTTGAATTACCTCCTTTGTTTATGTTGAACATACATTTGAGGGTCTTGAGGTCCCTTGCCATATGCCAATCAACTTGGAAATCACCCTTTCCTTCAACATGAAGTTGCCCTCCTTGCACCTAGTTTTTTAAGACTTCTAGTATTTTGGTATGGTGAAACACCCAAAACAAGGTTTGGTGGTCCTCTGTCTATACCTGCCATCAAGAAGAAACTATATTGAAGCATCTAGATCTAATAAATGAAATCAAATAGCAATAGATTTGAAAAATGAAAGTTCACACTTACCTCAAATGCTCCCAACCACCAAATGTGCTTCTCTGATTGTACAGTGAAATGCTTTGAGTTTTCTTTAGTGATTGATGGTTTCTCTGATTGTACACTGAAATGTTTTGAGTTTTCTTTAGTGATTGATGTATCGCGTGCCCTATTCATAAGTGTGATGGTCACTCTTTCAATCTTTTTCTTATTCACAATTTCACATTCATCCAACTTTATGACAAATATAAGCTGTCCCTGATACTCTTCAAATGTGATTCCATAGAATTCAACCATCCTTTTTTATAATTGTTCAAGATCAACAAAAATATTATTCCAAGGATTATACACAGTGGTCCCCTTACTACCTTCAAATACATTCTCAATATGCAACCACTGACCAATAAAATCATCTACTTGTTCGTTGAGTGGCGCTCTTAAATTCCATGCTCTGATACCATGACAAAATATGAAGAGGGGAGAGGAGAAGAGTGGAGATGAGGAGAGAGGGCACAGCTAGAGAGTACACCACAAATGACTAACTATACACTAGATTTAGTTCAAAATGTGGAATACATACAAACCCATTTAGGGTTAGGATTAGGGTTAGTGCATCTAACCCTTTCCTTTATAGCACTATATATGTGTTAGTGCTATGCACATGTGATCACATGATGTTGAGTGTGGTCTCTCAATGGCAAGTGTAAATCCTCCTTGCATGGTTTCTTTGATTCCGCCATGTTCATGAGGCCCGCAAACATAATGAAAACCTTAGAATGGAACCAAAAGATGGATTCAAAATTAGAAAGGAATCACAAAAAACCGTACGAATTGAGACCTCTCGATTGAAGGCCATTTTTATACCACAATCTCAAGACTCCTATTTTGGGAAGGATATGGGTCTAGCCATCCATCTTGACATGCTTCTGCCAATGTGATCAAGTCCCTGCCTTATCGAGAACGTACGACCTCCACAAAAATATCACACAATTACCTGAGACAATCTTCCATGCATAGAGGTAAGAAAGACTACCAAAAACGATGAATTTAGACTAGAGACTTGCTCGACAAATGCAACCAATGCATCTTGCTTTCCATGAACCGCCGGCCATGAACTACGAGGCTACAAAACCAAGCCCAATCACCTCACTATTTCAAGATCCACTTACGAGCTTCTCCCAATCTTTCCCATGAAGATCACGTGCTATGGCTCTCTGCTATTACAAACTTGTCTTGTGTAAAATGCCCTCCACCACCGATTCCCGATGAACCAAGAGTCAAGCCCAAAGCTACAGGGTTCGAGGGGTACTGATTCCTCGTAGCGAACCAATGTGGACGTGCACCTACAATGATGTTAATGCAGTTTTGTGAATATTAACAACGGTTGAGTAGATTTCAAAAACCTCAGATCTAGAATTCTTGGAATATTAGAGATGCTTCCTAATGAACAAAATGAAATGTGGGAGCTACGATTCCACGATCCTGAAGTAGACAACAACTGTATATTATGGAGGTTCTTAGGTAGGATCAGAGATCAAATGCAAATGGAGAAATCAAGGTGAGCAGGAGAAGGATAAATTGCAAATGGAGAGATGAGGATGAGCCGGAGAAGGAACTGTGCAAGGTGCAAATTTGTATAAACGTGAATTTCAAGTGGGTAACAACCATTTAAACACAATCACAAGAAAACTATTCCCGATCCAAGCTGCAGCCACCAGTAGAACAATCCATCATTCGCAAGGCCTCACCATGGAGTCGCTCGCATTTGACCCTTCAGGAATAAAAACACATGGCCTCATATACACTACTCTATCGAGGGTCCGAAACCCAAACAACCTTTTCTTTCTCTCAAAATTAGAAAAGAAACACATAAAAGTAGACCAGTAGGTACTACACGAACTATCAAGGTTAAGAACAGAATGCAAATGAGAATGCAAACAAGCCACCTTTGGACATGAACAAAACTGCGACAAAACACTGCAAAGCCTAAATACAAGATCAATAGAGAGTCACAAATCAGATTTTCTATCCTCAAGGAGCATTATCATGGCATCCATCTCATGCTTACAAGAAACACATAATCAAACAAAAACACCGATTGAACTACTCGGGTTTCATAACATCACAACAACGACAGGCCTAGCCACATATTACAACAACACACTCACACTACTGGAACAAGAAAGCTTTTACAGATGACGGGTGTGAATCGCTACTCACACAATTCGAAATGGGATAAAAGCAACAAACAATAATTATAAACACATACAAATCACCAAAAGCCAAAACACAAACTTTGAAAAGAACAATCCACAAATTATTAGATGCAATACCATCTAAAACACAAACATATATTGCAAGGGACTTCAACATTAAGTACAACTCCAAAGCAAAACCAAAGCAAAAGATACAGGAAACAATGGAAATCTACAGCATGGAACAACTTATCACAACACCGACAACAACATACGGATCCACAATTGACCAAATATGGACCAACCACAACACACAAGATCCAAAGCATGGAACGAACTACGTTTACTGGCCAGACCATTCCCTACTCTACACAATGATACCGGCATAGTAAGACAAGAAAAACAGGACCAAATTACGAGCTAAACATACCCTATCTAGGCAGGCCCAATAAAGATACTTCATCTTGTTACGGCAGGCAGCCTAGGGAGAAGTTTGGGTTTTTTGTGCTCTACTTGAACCACTTGTCACAATCTTGAGCGTTGATTTGACTCAAATCTAATGGTGTGAATTTTTTACCCAAATTTAAATATTTTAAGATGAAATGCATAGATGCTTTTTTAGGATTTTCATGTGAGTTTTCCCCATGGAGTTAGGTAGTGGTGGCAGCCATTATCAAGAATTCAGTTGTTGGTAGTATCCATACGCGAGCTTTACGAGGTATAGTGTTCTTAATCTTTTTGTGAAATTCTCCAAGATTGCTTTATTTCTTTCAAAATGATGTTCTTCCTAAAGTTTAACGTTCTCAGTGAAAGTAGCACACAGTAGTGGTAACTCAATTCCGCTATAATTGTGATCACTTCTCTAAGTGGGAACGGCTAGAAACTTTGGCTTTGGTTTGTCCAAATCATGATCTTCTTCTCTTTTGAGCATTGCAAGAGAAGTTTGAGTGGTCGGTTTGTGTCAGCCTGAATCAATGTCAAACCTTTACGATATTGTGATGGCTATGAGTCCATAACCCGCAAGGGCAATTTCTAGTGGTTGAAAATCGTCGAACATAAGTTGTTCGTCTGTTGGCATGGGTAAAGGATATGGCAATGAATTAGTGCTGCTCCTCAGAGACAACGAATTGTGTAACCATGAACACCAATCCAAAGTACAAGAAGATCCTTAGAAATCTGCCAGAATGAGAACAAGATCAATATTTACAACATGTACCACGAAGCAAAATGAGAAGAGTGTATGCTGCCATGATGGCACATGGTTGCGAAATTCCTAGAGACATATCACCAATCTGTTCTCTTGAAATTTGAGGAGTTTTCCCTAGGAGACCCCCTTGGATGAGATATCGGCTAAAGTAACTTGTCCTCATAGGTTCAAAGGGACACCAATGGCATCAGGAGGCGAAAGGTTAGACATGGGTTCTTGTGATGGGATGGTAACCTGCTTATTGGGTGAATTTGTAAAGAAAAAAGAGTACTCTGTAGTTGAAATTGGATAATCATTTGCAGCATGACTAGATCTGATCATTCAGCATGGACTGGTACCAACCTTTGTAGATCAAGCAAGTATTTCTTTGAATTGGGCAAGTAGGCGAGCGATTGTGATCCCTCTGTCTAACATCAATCCAAGAGTTGTGTGGTCCATGTCCCTCAAGCAATATACAAAGCTCCTAAATGGCACAAGAAAAGAACAAATGTAGCCATCGAACACACAAAAGCAAAGATATAGCATTCCAAGGCCGAAACTTGTGAAGTAGACCGCATCCAGCTATAGCCCATGGAACGATGGAGAAGCAGAACCTGCCCAGCAAAGGCCGCATCAACCGAACATAGATATGACAATGCTCGCAGGCCCTAGGCAATGGATCTTGGAACTAGGCAAAATGGCCAAATCCAACAAAGACCTTCCAAACCAAAATAGCACAAAGTAGAAGACAAGCCAGAACCTCCATGGAACAACATGAATGTGGAGGCAAAAGCATAAGTCATCAAATTGACTAGTAACTGTCTCTATAAGGCAAGGAAAACAAATTATGTTGTAGCTCGTCTCCATGAAAGTGGAGGTTTATGGTCGTGAAGGGAGGAGGCCATCCTTCACGTAATTTTGCTTAGAGGCACATAACACTAGCTAAGTGGAGTGAGAATGTTATGTGCTTTACTTCTTCCTCTAATGATTGTTGTCTTTTTGTGCTATCCAGAGTCTACTAACCAATCTGAGAATGTTGGAATCATCCCACTCAAGAACACATGCAGATTCTCTCGGACTCACATTGGCAAGATTTTAGGATATTGTCTCTAAGATCAAAGAAATTGCCAAAAGACGACGAGAATTTGAATTTTTCCTATTACGCAACTCGTAGTGATTTTACCAACGTTCGACTACTGCGATTATGACTATTGACATTAAGGTAATATGCCACTTTCTTATCCATTCGCGAGACTTATCCTCAGCGCTAATATTCTTGGTGTTTATATTCTCGACGTTATCTTGGCACCCAGGGAAGGGACCACTCTCGGATTATAACTCTTTGGGGAAGGAAGCACGCCACCTCCCCGTCCTACACTATGTATGGTTATAATAATTATATATTATATATTATCATATAAATATTTTCAATTGCTCACCATTCAAAATTGCTTGTTTTCAATCTGAATTCTTATAACATTCCTCTCTTTTAATGCATGTTATCAATGCGAGGGAGCAACGAAATCCAAGATGGATGCAAGATCGAAAGATGACGACACCTTTGTCACATGGTTGTAGTCCATGTGACAATATTGTATAAATTGTTTTTGTATCGCCTTATTCATGTATTTGATGGACTGCAGCTTCCAAAATATGGACATCACGAAATCAATAATAAATTACTATTCCTAACAATTTGCAGGGAGGATCAGGTCCTAACGGACCCTGTGTCGTGTCTCATGTCCACGATTTTACTCATTCTCTTTTTTCCTTTTAAAATTGATAAAATACTAGGCTGCCTGCCGCAAATCCACTTTCTATGATAAGCTTTAGGCATCTCCACATCCACCACCCTTGCTTCTTGGAAATCGGCCATCGGCTCCCCTCTAGGCATGTATCACACTTGCAACGTTGATTCTAGACCTCATCTCTCGATGTCTCGGAGGCTGATTCCATAGGATGACCCTCTAGCGATGCCTTATTGCATCGGTCGGTCGTGGGTCATCGTCCACGTCCACCACCATGGCTTTCCCCATCCGACCCACTTCCTTCCAGGGTTCTTGAGTGTATGCAACTGTGTTATCAATTTCACTAGGCTTCCTTGACGCACCACATTCCCTTCCTCCGACATATGTTGACACTTTTTAGCCTCGACCTTTGAGTCACCTTCTTCCTGATTCTCTTTCTGAGATTGCTGAGAAAGTCGTTGTTATCTCCACTAGCCATGGATGCCTTCCATGAACAGTTCCGGGCAAAGTGCGTAGTCGCTTTGCAAATGAAAGAAGCATTAGGAAACGTACCAAACGTGACCTCATGTTGTCATGGATGCCGCGTGTCATCTCTCCATGAAGAACGTCGCGTGTCCATCACATTGTCCCTGTCCATGTGGCAGCACCTGACCACACCATTAAGAGCTAATTTTGCATGCACATGGCAACCCTTGACCTCGCTCTAACAGTGACCTTGCACGACTGTGAGAGCGGGCAGATGATCTATGCTCTGACATGTGGCGAGTGAGCAGCCTGGGGCACATAGGCAAACTGTTGACACGTGGCATGACGGTGCCTTTGCAGTATGACATCACGCCTTTAAAGTAGCAAATCCCCTCTGACCCCTCTCATTCTGTGGCACGTTGCTCGACCTACCCGGGTAAGCCATCCCAACTCCCAGCATCTTGGAGCGCGACACATGGCAGGTAAGCCATCCCGAACCGCCTCCTCCTTCCGTGGCACTCCTCCGATCCTCAGCGTATGCCCGAACCACCCGCGAAGCTCCTTGGCTCATCCCAAACCTCCATAAATCCTCCACGTGGATTCTCTCCTTAAAGGATAGTGTAGAAGAGGGAGGATGTAAAAGGCCCTATGGATGGAATTGTGCTGAGAGCTAGCACACTTGATCAATATCATCTTATCTCAAAGGCTCTGAATGACATGCAAGAGAAGACAAGGTCTGGCGGGTCAATTAAGGCTGCTCCAAAGTCGGGGGAGGATTCTTGGAATATTTCGAGATGGAAGTGGAAGGTCACCACTTGAATGCATGATGATCCTAGTTGGATCGGGCAAGCCAAAGATCCTCCTCTGGCCATCCATCAAGATCTGCAACAAGTGAGCACTTCTGGTGATACTCAACATGTCTCGAATGATGAGGAACAGATAGCTAGTCTATTGGAGAAACAAAGTCCATAGAGTCTCAAGCACGCACTAAAGCTCCTACAAAGACAACTGAGGTGGATCATGGGTAGAATTAGTCACAAGAAGAAGATTTTCTAGAAGCATATCACCCAAAAAGGTTGCTCAAAGATAAATCTCAAGAGAAGATACCCTTATCCCAGCCAACAGTTGATAAGGAAGAGGCCCGTAATGCACTCCGGACTGGTAAAGTTATTTCCAAAATGCAAAAACAGCCTACAAGTAGGGGACTGGAAACCCATCTCCATGCTAAACATGCCTTATAAAGTGATGGCTAAGTCATTAGCATTAAGGATCAGAGAGGTGTATGAAGGAGCAATGTGGGTTTGTGAAAGCAAGACACTTAAAAATATTTTGAAGGTTTTGGCAACTGATGCTTCTCCCAAGGACGGAATGCTCCCCTAGCGATGTATTTCGATATCTCACATCTTTAGCAGAGGGAGGTTACATATCTTCCAACAAACTCTCTAGCTAACATCCATGTAGGCATAGTGGCATGGTCATTCAAAGACCAAAAGGTGGGTTGAACTCTCTTTATTAGTACTCTATCTTTCATTTTATTTCTTCTACTCTTTTGGAGCAAAATATTTGGCTACATAGATGAATTATTCTTCATTTTTCTTTTTTAATTTTCTTTTATGGTGAAGTCAAACGTTCAAAAGAGGGCTGGTCATCGATTCACATCTTCTATTGAGAACGTTTCTATTAGCTATGGGGATATTAATGGCAAGAACAACATGAACATGTAATGATCAATCATATGGAATATTTCTTTGTTAATTCGAATCAAATAATATCCATAGTGAGAAAAACTTCAAAATACATCAAGGGATATGGGGAGTTAGTCCATCCTTATTAAAATCCACAAATGTTGACTAATAAGCTTTCCAATTATTTTTCCAAAGAAAATGAATGGGTAGTGGATCACTTTATCCCAATACTAAACAAATGGAGAAATATGATTACCATAAAGAGATCTTTTATGAAGCAAACGATTGTGAGCCTTGATGCATTGTCTAAGGAGCAATAAGCACTACGAGATTAGACTTCCTCTTGGTCTTAAAAATGACTCTCCGTTAGAATTCAAGTGAAATCCTCCAAAAGAATTGAGGCTTGAATATCAGAAGTCCTAAGAATGTGGAATGGAATGCAAAGTGATTGAAGTGATCTACATTACGATCACATTAAAGTTAGAACAATGATGATACACCTAGAAGCTATGACAACAATGCCAACTAGGACAATGTAAACTAAGGCTATTTTAATGGTGACCTTAGGATAAGACTCCACCCACCATTTGGCCTACATGAACTAATCTACTACCATGTGGCACCGGATTAACAAACTCCAAGATAGATAACATACAAAAACAAGCCATCAATCAAACAAGAGCTAGCTAGCTGATCTCATAGCCAAACGCTCTATATGTCAAGACATCCCTTAGAGCCTAAGGATGAGCTAGGATGGTATAGACCCTAGAAACCTTTTTATTAGAGATGCAAGTGTTATATCCCCAAAGGATGTAAGCATGGTCTAACCAAGGATAGACCCAATACTTAGGTTGAGACATGCGTAACACGAGATGAAGTCTAGACATATTTGACATGCCTGTCATAACATTGACAATGCACTATAGAAGTTGGGACTAGGGCAACTAGGACGAATGAGACTATCATAAGTTGAGACTATCTCAATATTGGCCCTACGGAAAGGACTCCACACACCATCCACCCTGCGTGTACCGACAAATGGCAGCAGCTAAGATTACCAAGGCCCAAATATAGATTAGCATGCCTTGCATGCACTGCGTCTCCGAGCAATTTGACGTCAAGAGTAGGGACATTTTGTGATGTCACATATAGGGAGCCACCTGGATGAAGGCCTTCTAGACCGCACGCTCGGTACCAAGGTCTATGTATACTAGGGAGACAAACTTCATAAGCTGAGACTGGTCTGTATGCATGGTTATATTTATAGTGGCTCAGGGTGTACTACGGTCTTATTTATAGCGGGAGAGACTTCACTGTGAAAATGCCTTGGATGGACTATCACAAAGCAGTTTGGCCTCACAAACAGGGACACCTTGTGATATCACCCTCACGGGTGAGGGCCTATGGTATGGAATACAGGCTTTTACTGTAGGAAGCCACCAGGCTCAGGATGGTCTAGACACCAGCAGGCTCGGGTTGGGTCGACATAAGAACCTATGGCTGGGAGGTGAGTCAGATAGCTCACATCTTAAGTGGCATAGTATCGGTCTACCCTTGGTTAGACCCTGTTCCATCCTTCCCTTCAATGCGATACACAAACACCTTGTCAGGTGCAACTCTTCACTCTATATTATAAGAGAGGCTATTGTATGGAACAATCCTTCAACATACTTATCATGCAAATTCAATCTCTGTTCGTGTTATCATTACAATCTCCTGCTCCCCTGATAGTAGATAACTAGGATTTATCTGGCGAAACCAATCATATTCTCCTTCCAAACTGATCTTATAGAATCTGCAGGCTCCTCCATCTCTAGCATAACACTTGTATGCTTACAATACAGTTTGCATCAACTGATATTTTCTGTTCTCTTAATTAGACGTGCTATCCCACATATGTTTCCTTTGATAAACAAACATTAGTGCTCCCTACTCTCTCTGAGAGAAAACTACGAAACATTAGTACTCTCTGCCTTTGTTGAGTGCACCAGAAAACCTGGAATTGGGGTTCTTATGTTCCCAGAGAGACAACTCCACCCAAAAACATATGATACACAGCCCAGTTTGAGCATGAACTGTTCCACCACGGGGAATGCATTACTTACACTGTACACTCCAGTGTTCAGGGCTCAAAAAGGAGATACAACAGCAAGGGTTTCTGCCTTCAAAAATTTAGCATCCTTGTACAAGAGCCCAACAGCTTTTAACAAAACTAGGAAAACTACAGGAGCATGTCACAGCAGGTCATGTCTACCGTTTCTGCACACTGTCACAATTCAGTTAGTAAGAATGAGAGGGTACAGTGTGTATAGGATGGCCTTTCTCGTTGCGCACCATTATCTTCCGTGCTAGCGTGACTTGTTTACCAACAACAAAGACAAACGCTTTTCCCATACCACCAGCACGTGCAGTTCGGCCCACCCTACGGACATATTCACTTGGATCTCGCGGGAAATCAAAAAGAACCACATGCTCCACGTCAACCAGGTCCAAACCTCTAGATGCTCTGCTTATTCAACCACATCCCAACAAGAATATGTCACCATGGGAAAACAAGCTTATTGCTACAAACAGACACATTTCACATTGGGTTAGAACTGCCTGGACCTGTCTGTGCAAACCAAATACATTGGCTTCTCAGAGTTTGAACGCATAAATTGATGCAGATTCTCCAGACGTGCTTCAACTGACAAAGCAGCATGGTAGGGAAAGACACAGAGTTTTTCACCTCTCCTGTCAAAACGTTTCAACACATTCTCAACCTTTCTACACGTTTCAATCTGCACATCCACAAATAACAATTAGTAACTGGCACAATTAACAAAAAACCAAAATTCACACATGGAACACTGTCAACCAAACAACAGTATATATTGAGGCCCCAGGTTCCTTCCAGAAATCTCTTCCAAAACGTCAAGCAATAAACTTCATTATGCATAGCTGTGACATTTGCTTAGTCATCAGCAATCAAATGATTCTCTGAATATTAAATTGGATTCGCATAAGGATACATCCGCTTTATATTCAAGGATCCATTGTATTTCACAAGAGTATGTTCAGAGAAGTTGTATAAAATGATAAATTGGTATTATTAATATAAACCCTCATTTTGGGAAAAAAACCAAAAACAAATCAACATGCTGAGCTTCTTTCAATTCTCAAGAGGTGAAGCACAGACTCAGCTAACAAAGGCTGACACCACAGAGCAAAGTATATTCATTCAAGAACAAGGGAAACCTTATTGCAAAAAACAAGAGTCTTGGAGACAGGTTGCTGTTCTATGAGCTGCAGTATAGCATTTTTCTTGTTCTCAAATGCTGCTTCAGGTGTCTTTTCTCCATCACCACTACAGTCGACCAGCACCTGAGAAAATTGAATAAGACTGAGTAAGCATGCATATAAAGACTGAACCCATTTGTCATGTGTGGCCTACTTTGTAGCTTAACCAATCATATTGGGCAATATAGGCGCATTTGTTTCTACCTCCTGAAGGCCTGTGGCAGTACAATGTAGCCCCGGCCCCAATAAAGGAATGGAATCAGGATGCTTTTCCAGAAGAGCATCACACACGTCGACTGGCAGCGTTGCAGTTACATGAATATATTGTGTTTTCACAGACACTAAATTTTCAATCTTTTCCAAGACCTCTGAGAACTCCGGATCATCAAATAATATATCCACTTCATCTAAAATGACACTGCAAACATGCGAGGAAACCCATTAGGGTCCCACAACACGATAAACTGAAAAGATAAGATCAGGCAAAGGAAAGCAAAGCGTGCAAAGGCAAAAATAGTTTGTGATGTACACCTCACAAGATTGTCAAGTGCCAAGCTTCCTGAGCTCAAGAGCTGGAGAAAACGGCCAGGTGTAGCTATCAAAAAATCTGGACTATCCTCCAAACCATCCACCTGTGTCTTCAGCCTGAATCCACCAGTTGCAACCATAGCCTTCAGAGGAGCTCCTCCTTTTGAAAATGACCTGCACACACTGAGCACCTGCGATACGTTCGCAGCACCATTTAACACATTTCAAAACAATGTCAAGCCATAAAGATGTGTAAAGGCATATAACCTCAAGCCTTCAAGCATAGAAAGTAAAAAACCTGTGCAGCAAGCTCTCCGGTAGGGACCACAATTAGACCCCGTGGCCTCTTTGGAAGAGAACGATTAGATCCCTGTTCCTCTTCAAGCAGGAAACGCTGAAAGAGGGGGGCTAAATATGCCAAAGTCTTTCCTGAACCAGTTTGATCTGCAAGTATGCAACTACGGCCTTCACAAACATGCTTGTACGCCATGGCCTGCAGGAAGTCCCACTCTTTGTCAATTACAGCTATGTGCTGAGGAAAAGAAGAAACACTTCTCATAACATGCCCTATTGAATGTTGGAAAGCCCAACTGTTCAAGTAATAGACGACAACGACATAAAGGAAAAAACTACCTGAATTTGAGAAGGCAGTTTCAGTTGCATAGAATTGAGTGCCTGAATTATCTTCTCACTGGCCCCTACATCTTTGAATGATCTCATGCTGAAAAAATCATCAGACACAATTGTCTTTGATGATTTCACACCTTTTTGCGCTTTTGGAACCCTATTATTCCTCACCTGCTCTGTGTCTGATATGGAACTCGAAGCTTCCGAATCTTTCTGCCTCGACAACATACTGTCTTTGGTGATATCAGAACCTGAGACATTCCCTGATCCTGGCCTCTGCCGGCTTCCTGATGTCATCACTTTCAACCTGCTAAAAAGACCTTTACTTGCAATGGAAGTACCCTTAGAGGTGGCTTCAGATTTATTCAGCTTCTTTGATAAGAGACCATTGCTCTTACTTTCAGGAGTGGTATCATCACCATCCTTAGAAAAACTGGGCCCCCTGCCTGCAACCTTGGGCATAAGACAAAGAAGTCAATTTCATTAAAAATCAACTCTATTGATGGCACTTCGTAAGCTTAATTTACAAAAATATAGAACGACCAATCAGCTCTACTCTCCAGATTCGTCAGTCTACGTAGCAGCCATAGTCATGAGATCAATTATCTAGGCCGTGCCACCAATCATCTGGCAACAATCACCTATGACAGTCTCTCTGGGGCCTTTGGTTGTGGTAAAACGTTCAATTGTCAATTTTGATCTTGTTCCCAATATCTCAATAAAGTCAGTAGAAGAGACTTGTTTTGTGTCAAGCAAGCATCGATGCAGTTGCACTCTTATGTCAAATCTGAGGTCCCTATGAACCGATGTATTGGATACGAGTCCAAAAGAAAAACCACAATTCTTCATAACATTGCCACGAAAAGATGCTAGTTTCATATGTAAAACTCACACTAGTCAATTGGGCATGATATTCGAAAGTCACATTATTAACAGGAGGAAAGCACCTATTTCAGCAGCTGAAAGACAAAACTCTTTATGAAATTTTCAAGGCAGGAACTTCAAGAGTTTCCATCTTCCACTCCTCTATTATAGACAAGACAATTCACATGAGCTCCCGTGACAAGACAAGGCATCGTCATGTGGATCAAAAGGCATCGTCATTTCTCAGTTAAACGCAGCAAGCAAAGTCATAGGTCCTGCTCGGAACTTTAAAAATTCAATTGATTGCTCAGGATCAACCAAAAAGTCGCAATTCATGAGTAGGAAAGAACATTAGAATCGCCCATCTGCATTGCAAGCCCTTTATCAATTAAGCCCAACAATATTTGTACTTATCAGTACAATACAAGAACAGCTCGTGATATTAGCCAAAGTTTCAAATCGTCTCAGAGAATGCGATCAACGCCTTTAGCGAAGAACAGATGAGGAGGCACTGACCTGGCCCGGTATTTGCTTTCAGAAGCCTATACCAAGCGTCCTCGGATATCTCTCCAGGCCTTGCATACTTGGTAGGCTTCCACCGGAGCTCCTCATCAGAAGGGGTGGGCATGTCAAGGCCTTCGACGCCCCAAACGATGACCTTTTCGCCAGTGTGGTCATCGACCATTTCGTAAGCCCCAGGGTGAAGGTCCTTCGACTCCTGCCTCCTGAAAGCCGGAGTGAGGAAGCGGTCTTTGGAAGCAAGGGAGTGTATACAAAAACCGGAGTTAGCATATTTAGAGAATGAAGAGCAGAGGTGGGTGTGGGTAGGGGAGAAATCTAGAGAAACAGGATGTGGGCATTGAAGGAAGCCTGATCTCAAGACCAGGGACGCCATGGCCTCAATTGTTGTTGCTTCACAGAATCACAACAACATTTTAATACCCATGTGCCCTAGCCTAAACTTTATACATGAAGAGCTCATGCATTCGTCCAGCAAGAGGCACTGGGTGCCCTGTGGCGCGCACTGCCGGTCGCTGCTCACATCTCTAGAAAGAGGGACAAGGGGCGAGAAAGTGGAGGGAGACGAGGGACACAAAGAAGAGCGCAGAAATTGCAACTTTCTTTATGAGGACATGGTTATCCTGCTTAGACGGGAATCCACCTCGATGATATAGCCTGCCCCTAGCGGCGCAGTGCTAATAAACAAGGTGGACAATCCACAAGTGCCCTACCCCAAACGTTTTAGAGAGCTCATGCGGTTTGGGAATGCCCGCCTCGAGAAGCTCCTCTGCTAGGTGTGTGAGTGGCTCTGTGTGGGGGAAAAGAAATACGACCTTAAAATAATAACTTTTTCTTCAAGAAAAAGAAAAAGTCAAACACCAGTGTTTTTTTCCATAAGAGTTTAAAACTAGGTATGCAGAACCCTATTTGACCTAATGACTGGGTTTACATAGTTTTTTGCATTCGATCAGATTTTAGCAAGGGTTTATGGAGATGGCGGTGAGGTGTTTTTTCTCGATGGTCCAGGAGGGTCTAGAAAGACCTTTCTCTATAATTTCTTGCTCTCTAGGTTGCGTGGTGAGGGGCACATCGCTTTGGCATGTGCATCTTCTGGGATTGTAGCATTGCTACTAGCCAATGGACGCACAGCACACACTCACGATTCCAGATACCGTTGGAGCTGGATGGTACTTCCAGCTATAATATTAAGGTTAATAGTCACTTCGCAGATGTTTTGAAGATGGCTAGGCTGATAATATGGGATGAGGCACCCATGACTCATCAATTTGCTTTCAAGACACTAGACCGAATATTGCAAGATATCAGGTCAAATGAGCAACTTTTTGGTGGGAAGGTGTTGTTGGGGGGGGATTTAGGCAAGTCTTGCCAGTGCTTGCAAAGGCAAGACGAGAGGACATTGTCAACGCTACCTTATGCCACTTAAGGATTTGGGATTGCACTACAGTATTGAAGCTGATGCAAAATTTGCGGGTCCTTCAAAATGGTGATAACTCTGCTGAGCAAGAGTTTACACAATGGGTTTTGGACATTGGTAATGGGATAAACAGATGTACAAAAGAAGATACTATTGTGATTCCATTGCAGATGCTTTTAGAGACAAAGTCCATGGAAGGCCTCATTGGACGGGTGTGTAGAGGGCTTGTAGCTGCTGTTTTGGATTGTGCCCCACCATACTTTCGAGAGCGTGTAATTCTTACACCACGAAACCTTGAGGTTGATGCAATTAATGCTACGGCATTGAAGGCAATGCCCGGTGAGGAAAGGGAGTACCTAAGTGCAAACTCAGTGGTGGACAACTCAGGAGGAGATTCTTTTTTGTTTGTAGTCGAGTATTTGAACAGTCTGGATCTTGGTGGTGGATACCCCCTGCATCGATTGGTTTTGAAAAGGAATGCTCCTATAATTTTGTTGCATAATCTGAATCCTCGCCAAGGTTTGTGCAAGGGGACACAATTGATATGCAAAGAGTTTCACATAAAAGTGTTAGAAGTTGAAATCATTACCGGTACCAATGCTAGTGATAGAACGTTCATTCCAAGGATAACGTTCATTCCGACCAACCTTAAACCTCCGTTTGACATGAGTAGACAGTAATTTCCTACCCGATTGGCATTCAGCATGACAATCAACAAGTCACAAGGCCAAACATTGTCTGTTTTGGGGGTGTACTTGGTGACACCGTTGTTCAATCATAGCCAGCTATACGTGGCATTTTCACGTATCTAAGCATCAAACGCTGCTAAGGTTTTCATTCCGGAGAGTGTGTCTGATGCCAGCGGCGAGGAGGTGGATAATACTTCTACCACAAATGTTGTGTACAGGGAAGTTTTGCAATTGACAACAGCAAAAGCCTTGGAGTATGCCATTGCTCTTTCAAGCCCTCCTAAGACTTTCTTGGGTGGCAAATCTTCATTTGGCAATCTTTGTATAGCTTTTTTTAAGTTCATTCAATATTCCATCCAGGAACTATCATGTGTCTTGGGGAATGCTAGCTATATACACAAATATTAAGTGAGACGTAATATTTCATGATTTTGTCCTTGATAATGTTTGGATTTTATGAGTTTTGTGTGTACTCTGTGAAATTTTATTTTCCATTTGAGTTGTGGGTTTGCAATATACTACAGGCTATTTTCTCTTGAAAGTCTATTGTTTTCTCCTGTATATGTAGATTGACACAAGCATTTCGTTTTTACAATGCGATAGGATGTCTAGGCAATTCATGTTTCTCACCGAAATAGGAGCGCAGGTGCAAGGTACATAATTGCTTGACAGCCATGTTTTATGTTGACCTGTTTAATAGTAGAGTCATTGACTTTGCAAATCCTGCGGGCTGGAGATCTCTAGAGAGCACACAGCTGTTGTTGGATCTACTTGAGCTAGAGAGCTACCTTGGGTAGGAAGTGTGTACATTGTTTGTTGCTTTATCTTTGTTAAAACAAAAGTTTATTTGGATTGTATATGAGTGGGGAAACATGCTATTGTTTGTCTTTTGGGACTGTTCCTGATTCAAGGTTTATAATGAATCTCCACGTCCATCGTCCTTTGGAGGGACAAGTCCACTTGGGATATTACGTTGTCCTGACTCACCGACTTCATGGGGATGATGGACCACAGACCATCACTGTCTACTACTGGTTGGGATACTATGCATGTGTGCGGACACGAATTTTCTATCAAGGGCAAAATGGGGACTATACATACACCTTTGTCTGCATTATTCATAGCACTTTGTGTCTGAGTAAGCATTGTAATGAATGAGTTGGGTTTACCAACATACAGTTATAAAAGTTTTATGGATAAATAATTATAGTCCTTAAATTATCTTTTTGTGTGATATTGGTCCATATACGATTGTCGGTAGTCCACTATATGTTCGTAGCCGGCATGGACATGGTAGGCGTGGAGTACATGGCCGCAAGCTTTTCCCTGTAGTACCTGACCCGTAAGCTTTTCCCTGCAATACCTTACAAGGCGAAAAATCCGCAAGCTCCCTACCCCAAATGTTATAAAGAGCTCATGCGGTTTGGGAATGGTCGCCTCGAGAAGCTCCTCTGCTACTTGTCAGCATAGCCACTCCTTCATAGTTGGCCCCAGGTGTAGGGGAAAAGAAATACGACTTTAAAATGATAACTTTTTCTTCAAGAAAAAGTTAAACTCAAACACTAGTGCTTTTTTCCAAAAGAGTTTAAAACTAGGTATGCGGAAACACCCTATTTGAGCTAATAATTGGGTTTAGTTTTTTTTTCAATTCACCTAATGGTAATGCCTTCTCAAAGTTCTTGATAAAATGGCTCATTCAATATATCGTATATATCCAAGCCTTCAATTATTTTTGTGTATGTGTATGTGTATATGCATACACGTATGTGTATACATGCATATGCGTATGTATATACGTATGCGTATGTGCATGTGCATGTGCATGTGTATGTGCATGTGTATGTGCATGTGTATGTGTATGTGTATGTGTATGTGTATGTGTATGTGTATGTGTATGTGTATGTGTATGTGTATGTGTATGTGTATGTATGTATGTATGTGTAAATGTTTATGTATGTGTGTAGTGAAATATGTGCACAAACACACACACATGTATGAATGTATGTACGTACTTATGTATGTATGTATTATGTATATGCATGCATACGTACATACGTGCTTGCATGCATTCATGCTGCATGCATGTCTTCGTGCTTGCATACATACATGTGTGTGTGTGTGTATACATTGTATATATTCTATGTGTGTGTGTGTGTGTGTGTGTGTGTGTGTAGATTGTATATATTCTATATGTATCAATGTATGGAAGGTCCAATTAGCTAAAAGGAGCAAAGGTAGCCAAGCTCAAAAAGTTACAAATATAAGAAGATGACGTTTTCCTTGTTGGATTGCAACTAGGTGGCTTTGGGTGCTCATACTGAATGTGGCACAAAATGATCTTGGGCCCATTTAAGGTCTTATTTGATGAGCTTAAATCTACTATGCCTTAAAGCATTGGGTAACATGCTCAAGAGGTCTATTGGATACTTGCTCCTATCCCTTCTATATCAACATAGCTTTTGGCATCAAAACCATGCAATCCAAAGAAAATTCATGCATCAACTGTGACCACCTAGTAGAGCACCAAATTGAGCAATGAGTGTGATCAAGGAGAAGCAGCCCTAGGAGTAGCAATCCCAACAAAAGACCCAAGTTCCACCTCAAGCTCAATAGGATGAGCATTTGGAGACATGCTGTGATAACCTACATTAAGACTCCTTACCCACAAATCAAGCAACTGAGCAGCGCTAAGCCACCTCCCAAGGATGAAATTCCCCAAGAGGAACAAGAAATCAAGTTCATAAGTCTTGGAATCATCCACTTGGATGTTACCCACGTGATTGAGCAATGCAAGGGGGAAGTTGGCCATGTATCTTGATGCACCTCTAGAAATTAATGCTCTTTACCCTTGGCCTCCTAATGTCACCTCCGTGGATGCATATATCCTATAGCCCCATTCCTTACCTCTGAGCTAACCATCATCGTCACATTCTTCTTCACCTAAATTGTAGCATGAACAAGTGGGTTATGTTGAACTATTTTCCCTCCCATGAGTGCATGCATTTTTGCCACAAGTGACTAGGATAAATCCATCAATGAGCACTTACTTGCATATATGTGTAGAATACCTTTTGGACGTTTTTCCATGCATCACAATGCCCTATATAGTCTAAAAGATATGCTTTACTTTCAAAGATTTTAGATGATATTCAAAGCGGAAATTATATAATGGTCCAGTTGTTGAGATATCGAGCTCCACTCGTGATATGCCAAGGTGACCGTTGTGCATTTATGTCACCGGCTTGTTAGCTGTAGATGCGGTTGGTACACCGCCCATGAATAATAGCTGGATGACAGCTATCCTTATCTTCTCTAGTTTGTGGCTCAGTTAGTATGCCACCTTAGTTAGCTAAGTTTGGTTTGAGACCCACATAGCCCTCTCGGTGACTTTATTTTTCTGATTCGAGGCCATTTTGGGGCCCGTTTTGGAGGCAGAAGTTCTCCACAAACACTGAGAAAAAGGCCCTGTTTTTGCTGTGCGACCACTGCTCTGCAGGTGGGTGAAAAGTTGCCGCATAAATTGCATCGTATGCCTGTGCGCAGAGACACTGGGAGTTACAGAATCATCCTTATTGCCTGTTGATGCAAAATCGTCACTAGGAAGTGACTGTGTGGTCAAATACCACTTTCATCAGTTTTGCAGATTTGCCCGTGTGAGGCAGAAGCTGTGTTTTTTGTAGTGACAGAATATTTTGTAGTGTTCTGTAATGGCGTCTGATTCTCTTTCACAGATTCTCACTGAAAAGCTTGACAAGAACAACTTCCAAGCATGGAAGTTTAGAATGACGAATTTCCTTATGGAAAAAGGCTATTGGGAGTTCATTACAGGAAATGAAGAAGAACCAGTTCTTCCTAATGTTCCCAATCAACAGGAAATGCAGGCATTTAAAGGATGGCATGAGAGAGCCAGAAAAGTTATCTACTGGCTGTCTATTAGTATTTCAGATTCTATGATTGTGCATATTCAAGATGCAAGTACGCCAAAGGAGGCGTGGGATACTTTGGCAAAAATGTACAGCACAAATACGCAAGCTCAAATCAGAATATGCAGCAAACTCAAGAAAACCAGTCCTTTGAAGGTGGAAGTGGTAACTCTAGAGGCAGGGGGAGCCAAAGAGGTCATGGTGGATGGCAGAGAGGCCAAAATGCAAATAGCAATGTTGAATGCTACTACTGTGGTAAAATGGGTCATATGGCTAAAGACTACTACAAAAAGCAGAATGACATTATGAATGGAAAATTGCAGCAAGGCAATTATGCATCTTCTAGTAGACAGGGTGATGACAGAAATCAGCATCTATTTATGGTGCAGCACATGACCAATTCTATGACAAGTACAGAAGAAAGAAATGATGTGTGGTATGTTGACTCAGGTGCATCAAACCACATGATAGGTCATGCAGAATGGATGTAGGATGCAAGGAAAATGGAAAGACCATTATTTGTGGAGACTGGTGATGATACTGCACATCCTATTGTGCAGATTGGTAAAATTCCTTTGTCTATGCAGGATGGGAAAAAGAAATACTTGTCTAATGTATTTCATGTCCCAAATATCACCAAGAACCTAGTTTTTGTTGGTCAAATGGTTGAGCAGGGCTTGCAGGTCAGATTTAATCCTCATGGATGCTTTGTTGAGGATATGAAAAATAACAGTTGCTTGATAGCAACGCTTGATAGCAAAAGGAAAGAAGAAGGGCAGGATGTTTACGTTGAATGCGGGCATGCTTGAATTGAGTGCAGCAATGTTTGCACATGGGACCGATGTAGTTGGAGATATTGATATCTGGCATAAACGCATTTGTCATGTTAATGTACAGTGACGTAAATCAATGCAGGCCCAAAATATTATTGTAAGATTGCCTAAATTCAAGGTTGCGAAGACGCATAAGGTATGTGAAGCCTGTCAATTTGGAAAACAGGCAAGGAAACCATTTCCTAGACATGTTCAAGAGAGTAAGAAGCCATTGGAATTAATCCATTCTGATGTGTGGACTACTAAAGCTGCATCTATTGGAGGCTGTCATTATTTTGTAACTTTTATTGATGACTACAGCAGAAAAGTTTGGGTGCATTTTAGGAAAAAGAAAAGTGAAGTGTTTGGGCATTTCAAAGCTTTTAAAGTTATGGTTGAAAAAGAAATAGGCTTGCAAATAAAATGCCTAAGGTTAGATGGAGGGGGAGAGTACCTCTCAAAAGAGTTTGCAAGGTTCCTACAGGAGCATGGCATAAAGCAGCAATATTCATGCAGTCATACCCCATAGCAAAATGGGCTTGCAGAAAGGAAAAACAGGCATATTGGAGAGGTATCTCGGGCCATGCTAAATGAAAAAGACCTACCAGATTATTATTGGGCTGAAGCAGTTGCTACAGCAGTTTACATAATGAACAGGACTCCCACTGCAACAATACATGGCATGACGCCAGAGGAGATGTATACTGATAGGAAACCAGATATTTCTCATTTGAAAATTTTTGGTTGCATTGCCTATGTTCATGTGCTAGATGAGTTGAGGTCCAAGTTGGATCCAAAAGTTGAGAAGTGCATCTTTATTGGTTATTCTCTGCAGCAGAAAGGGTATAGATGCTATAACCCTTCTACTCGTAAGTTTACAGTGAGCAGAGATGTTGTTTTTGATGAGATGAGCAGCTAGTATAAACCAGTAAATGTGATTGATGATATAGATGCACAAAATGGTAATGCTGCACAGAATTCACAGCAGCAATCACAAAACATTAGTGGACCTGCAGTGTCCTCTAGCAGTGGTTCACATACTTCGCCATGGACAGGCAGATTGAGATCAGGAGAATCTCCTTAAAGCAATGCAGATAGTGATATGCAGGTATCATGAAAAGGAAAAGAGAAGGTAGATCAGCCCATGTTTGATGTGAATGTAGGTCACTCTTATGTGGATGGTGAATCCAATGGCTTAGAATAGAGCATTGATGATGAGTTGGGTATTCCTTCTATTGTTACACCTGGAGTAAGGAAGACCAGGGATGTTTTGAGAGCCCCTGGTAGTGAGCCTCTTTTGCGCAAGTCTACTAGAGTCAAGTATCCTGTGGATAGGCTGAAATATGATGGATTTACAGCCATTCACTATGCCTATATGGTCAAAGTGATACAAGAACCAGAACCCACTTCTTTTGAGCAAGCCATGGGAAAAGAAAAATGGGAGAAAGCCATGGATGAAGAAATGGATGCCTTGGAAGCAAATGCTACATGGGAATTGGTGCCTTTACCTAAAGACAAGAATGCAATTGGCTGTAAGTGCATTTATACGGTGAAGCACAATGCAGATGGCTTTGTGAACAGATACAAGGCAAGATTAGTTGTCAAAGGGAATGCACAGACATACGGCATTCAGTCCAGTTGCAAGGATGGCGACCGTAAGAGCAGTTATTGCTATGGCTGCATCAAAGGGATGGTCTTTACATCAGATGGATGTAAAGAATGCCTTCTTGCATGGTGATTTGCAAGAAGAGGTCTTTATGGAGCAGCCACCAGGTTATGTTCATGCTGTTCATCCTGAGTTTGTTTGCAGGTTGAAGAAAGCCTTGTATGGCTTGAAGCAAGCACCTAGAGCATGGTCTGACAAGATAGGACAGTATCTTGTCACTATTGGGTTTCAGATTTCCAAGACAGATTTCTCACTTTATGTGAGAAAAATAGAGAAAGGTATTATGCTGCTTGTCATTTATGTTGATGATTTGATCATCACAGGTGATAGTGATGAAGATATCCTTCATGTGAAGATGCTATTGAAGCAGAAGTTTGAGATGAAGGATTTGGGAGAGCTGCGTTATTTCTTGGGCATTGAGGTGATTAGATCACCAAGTGGGATACGGCTCTTGCAGAGGCAGTATGGATTGGACATGCTGTCCAAATATGGGATGACAGGCTGTAAGCCTATTTCAGTTCCTTTGGAGCAGAATGTGAAGCTGAGTGCAGATGCAGGTGAGCTTCTGGAAGACCCTACTATGTATAGACGCATAGTAGGAAGCTTGCTTTATATGACTATTACTAGGCCAGATTTGAGCTATGCTGTTGGATTGGTAAGTCAGTTTATGCACGCTCCAAGGAAACCGCATTTGGATGCGGCTAGATGCATACTCAGGTATGTGAAGTCCACAGTATGGACTATTTTATGAGGCTGGGGTTCAAATACAGTTGCATGGATACACTGATGCTGATTGGGCTAGTAGTATTTTTGATAGACTATCTACCAGTGGATATGTGTTCTCTTTTGGGAGTGCTGCAGTCACTTGGAGCAGCAAGAAACAGCCTACAGTTGCCTTGTCGAGCACAGAGGCTGAGTACAGGGGTGCAGCAATGGTTGCATGTGAGGTAGCTTGGTTGCATAAGCTACTCTATGATATGCATCAGTCTACAGATGGGCCAGTTGTCATTTATTGTGACAACATGAGCAGTATACACTTGGCAAATAACCCAGTCTATCATGCTAGAACAAAGCACATTGAGGTGCATTATCACTATGTGCAGGAGAAGGTTTTACTAGGTCTTATTGTTCTAGTTTATGTCAGCACAGAGGATCAGGTAGTTGACATATTCACAAAGGCATTGGGCACAGAGAAGCTGCACAAGTTCAGAGACCTGCTTGGTGTGTAGGAATTGGGATTGAGCTCAAGGGGGAGTGTTGAGATATAGAGCTCCACTCGTGATATGCTAGGGTGACCGTTGTGCATTTATGTTACCGACTTGTTAGCTGCAGATGCGCTTGGTACATCGCCCATGAATAATAGCTAGATGATAGCTATCCTTATCTACTCTAGTTCGTGGCTCAGTTAGTATGCCACCTTAGTTAGCTGAGTTTGGTTTGAGACCCACATATAGGGTTCTTCTATTTCTTTGTACTAGAGTTCTTTTGGCTTTCACAACTAAGATGAGGAAAACTGTTTTCAGCCTCCACCTTTGTGTGTATTCCCCCATTGTGTATGGGAGAAAGCCGCAAGTGAGACTCCTTCCCTCTCTCCCACTATCTTCACACCAGTTTCATATAAGAGTTTGGACTGTGTAGATTAGTTTAGACATCAAGTTTGTTAAAATTCATTAAATGATGTAGAAGTGTCCACTAACTTGTTCTTTTTTATAAAGGTGAGTACCAAATTTGCAGCGATTCTAGCATTTGGCGCACCCCTTTAGATGCATCAAGAAATAGGAGTAGAAGGACATTGTCCAATCAACTACACACTTGACCTAGCTGCAGACATTTTGGGCACGAAGGCCCTAGAAACATTCTGGGGCACAAAGGTCCTATACTCTTCTTTAAATCGTATGCGAACAAGAATTTGAAGTGTGGATGCATCGCCTCATGTAGCCTGCAACTAATGAGATATCATTGAGACAATAGAAGCCACCGAGAAGGAAAAAAACGACTCACTATGCTAGGATGGGGTTAGGATGCTTATTTGTTTGCTGTGGAAAGGAGTTGAAATGCTTCTTAAATAAACTTCTTACTCATTGACAACTTTCATCCCTAAATTATGAAAATTGTGTCCTAGCCATTGTAGTTGATTAGTGCTTCTGCAACTTTTGCATTGAAATATGCTTCCCATCGAAGCCATGCAAATGAATCTAGCAAGTTGCTATGCAACAAATTCTCACTCCTTGGCATCGATTGGATGAGGGGTCAAAATGCATGAGTTGTTGGCATGGTCACTTATTTTGTGTTATGAATAGGGGGCAGGTGTCTAATGAGGCCATGTGTTAATCCCCAAGATCTAAATGCATGGCCTTGCATGTGGTGATTCCTTAGCATCCAGCCTCCATCTTCTGTTTCCAGCTCGCCATCGAAGCTTCTTTCACAGGAGCGCACGGCTGGGAGGCAGTGCCATTTATTATATCAGTTCTATAGTAATCAAATTTTTGATTCTCCATACTATCTGCTTTTCTCTCTTGTGTACGAGATCCTGTTATCTGTTGAGCACAGACATTGTATTGTTTTCTTACAAAGTTTTGTACCCTTGACTCGCGATGTCTCAATAAATTCTTGGTCATCATTTTTGGGTTTTAATTATCAATTGAATATGTTTGATAATGTAGACATGCAAGATGCATGGAGTTGCATTGTATATGCTTTTATTATCCATTGAATATGTTTGATAATGTAGACATGCAAGATGCATGGAATTGCATTGCATGATATGGTGCAAGTTTCAAACTTCCTACTTATAATGCCTTGTAGACAACATACGAGACAAAGCATATTTTGAGCAAAAATTTCACATCAACCGTAGTATTTTCCAGCTCTTACATAACATAGGATGCATGGATTTTTTGGAGAGATGGACACATATAAAAAGACGCCCATTATTGAATGCAATGATTGTATCATAGAGAGGAGAGACCTTTCATAAGTCTACTGATTCAAAAATGAAAGAAACTTGGGGTTTACATAGCAAGCATTTTGGCAAAAACCATTATGGAGATAATGAGGAGGTAGGCCAATACAAAGTTGTGTAGATTATCCTGGACAATGCAAAGAGTTGTAAAAAGGCTCGTAGACTATTACAAAGAGAGTCTAAACTTTTGTACACATTAGCGTGATGCAACCACCCCTTGAACTTGTTGTGAAAGATTGGCACAAGCATTTGCCATGGTATAAGGATATTACAAACTATGGTCATGAAATTGTTAAGTTTGTATGATCTCATCAATGGCTCGAGACAATATACAGTTCATGGGTTGGGCCCACAATGTTACAATTGCCTACAAGAACAAGCTTTTGCATGGACTTTTACACATTACAATCATTGACAAAAAATTTAAAAAAATTATTGAGACACTTTTCAAGATGGGAGTCTAAGCTAGGGAGTAGAGTGGTTAGAGATGAATGGATAATATGAAAGAAAAGATAATATCACCAGCATTATCAGAGTCTTTTGAGAATGCAATGAGGATAATGTTGCCTATGATGATTGCACTAAGAGCTCTAGACTCAAAGGTGCCAACCATTGGAAAAGCGACCTTAGGAGATGCGAGATATAAGGAGTAAGCTCCAAAATGGACATACAATGTCATTCTTGATTCCACCCCTTGTATAGAGGTTCCTCCCATCATGGAAAATGGCATTACAATTCAAAACAAATGAGGAGAAACACAAGATATAAGGTGACACTACTAATGAGGATGATGATGAAGACCTTATTGTCTTTCTAAGATGAGCAAGATGATGATGGCTCTTATGTTTAGAGCCTTAATGATTTGTAAAAATTGAGTAAACTTTTGAACTTTTTTGATAAGTGAGATAAATGTTTTGAAAGGTAATTTAGCTTTGGGAATTATTGGCTCTTTTTTTTTTCAGTGAAAATTTTAGAGTTTAATTTTCAAAATAGTACATCTTATTGTATTTAACAATTTAAGAGATAGATGTTTTAATGTAGCATGGTGTCCAATACAAAATTGATTTTATTGCACTGTGTAACTAAGGATAACCTTGTGACTTGCAAATAGTATTTCAAAGAGTTAGGTGGCAATATTGAGATAATGTTTTCAAGGCACAAGGGTTTCTCTAGTGATGATTTTGTGTGCTACTCCTTGTGGGAGAAATGCAAGCATGTATGGGCTTTTTGAGTTGTTGCAATGTGAATCCTCATACGAAGAGGGGGGAAGCGATAAGGGAGTTTGAAGAGGGAGAGGGAGTGGGAATGGGGAGAATGAAACAAGAGAAGGGAAGGGGGATGAGAGGCATTTACAAATGTAAGAGCAAGAAGAACATAAACAACACTCTTGAAAGAAGAGAGAGCTTCTTTTACTCAAACTTGCAAGTAACAACTGAAGACCAAAGTAAAAGTTTTGGCCTTTTATACAAGTCACCTTTTGAAGGGAGGGCCAACCCTATGCTTTCACTCCTCTTCCTACCATTCTACTATCTTATTCCTAGTATTACATTTCTCTTGGGCCACTACAGGTCCAAGGCATCTTCTAACAACATTCATGAGCGAAATTGTGCATATTTGTAAGAGTTTGTGGGAAGGTGCAAAATGTGACAATGTTAAACCAGACAGTTAACATGTCCCCCCTTCCTATAGTTGATCCTTCCTTGGAGCAACATTTTTTGAGTAGGCCAAAAGATTGTTTTTCTTGGAGGATGAGGGAATGCTGGTCGAGTAGTCATTGGAATAGAAAAATGGAAAATGGAGCTCCTAGGAATGAGTGTCATGGAAATATCCTCAAAAGTTCGTATGTGTTGAGCGTGAATGTTGCAATCTCGGAGTACATGCAGGTTACTAGCTTATAGGAGGGGCCTTCATTCGGATCGAAGACTAACTCTTGGTAGATATTTAGCTTCTATTCTTTAATGGTGGGAGGTTTTTCAAGCATGTCATAGAGAAAACTAATAAGCAGTCATCACAAAAGGTGGAAGGAAGCAATGACTACTATAGGATTTGGAACGTCCCCATACATGTCAATAAAATCCTGAATCTGATAGGTGAGACCATAGGCTATTTCCACCTTCAAAAAGTCAACATGAAGGAAATTATAGACCACATTAGGGTCACCTACTTGGATTTGTTAGAATAGGCTCCATTTGTGAAGATAGTGGGAGAGAAGGAAGGAGTCTCACTTGCAACTTTCTCACATACACAATGGGGGAATACACACACAGGTGGAGGCTGAAAACAGTTTTCCTCATCTTAGTTGTGAAAGCCAAAAGAACTCTAGTACAAAGAAATAGAAGAACCCTATATGTGGGTCTCAAACCAAACTCAGCTAACTAAGGTGGCATACTAAGTGAGCCACGAACTAGAGTACATACGGATAGCTGTCATCCAACTATTATTCATGGGTAGTGTACCAAGCGCATCTGCAGCTAACAAGTTGGTAACATAAATGCACAACGGTCACCCTAGCATATCGCGAGTGGAGCTCGATATCTCAACACTCCCCTTCGAGCTCAATCCCAATTCCTGCAAACCAAGAAGGTCTCTAAACTTGTGCAGCTTTTCTGCACCCAATGCCTTCATGAATATGTCAGCTACCTGATCCTCTATGCTGACATAAACTAGATCAATAAGACCTAGTAAAACCTGCTCCCACACATAGTGATAATGCACCTCAATGTGCTTTGTTCTAGCATGATAGAATGGGTTATTTGCCAAGTGTACATACTGCTCATGTTGTCACAATAAATGACAACTGGCCCTGATGCATATCATAAAGTAGCTTATGTAACCAAGCTACCTCACATGCAGCCATTGCTACACCCCTGTACTCAGCCTCTGTGCTCGACAAGGCAAATGTAGGCTGTTTCTTGCTACTCCAAGTGACTGCAGCACTCCCAAAAGAGAACACATATCCACTGGTAGATCGTCTATCAGAAATACTACCAGCCCAATCAGCATCAATGTATCCATGCAACTGTATCTGAACCCCAGCCTCATAAAATAGTCCATACTATAATGTGGACTTCACATACCTGAGTATGCGTCTAGCCGCATCTGAATGCGGTTTCCTTGGAGCATGCATAAACTGACTTACCAATCCAACAGCATAGCTCAAATCTGGCCTGGTAATAGTCATATAAATCAAACTTCCTACTATGGATCTGTACATAGTAGGGTCTTCCAGAAGCTCACCTGCATGTGTGCTCAGCTTCACATTCTGCTCCAAAGGAGCTGAAATAGGCTTACAGCCTGTCATCCCATATTTGGACAGCATGTCCAATCCATATTGCCTCTACAAGAGCCGTATCCCACTTGGTGATCTAATCACCTCAATGCCCAAGAAATAACGCAGCTCTCCCAAATCCTTCATCTCAAACTTTTGCTTCAATAGCATTTTCACATGAAGGATATCTTCATCACTATCACCTGTGATGATCAAATCATCAACATAAATGACAAGCAGCATAATACCTTTCTTTGTTTTTCTCACATAAAGTGAGAAATTTGCCTTGGAAATTTGAAAGGCAATAGTGACAAGATACTATCCTATCTTGTCAGACCATGCTCTAGGTGCTTGCTTCAAGCCATACAAGGCTTTCTTCAACCTGCAAACAAACTCAGGATGAATAGCATGAACATAACCTGGTGGCTGCTCCATAAAGACCTCTTATTAAACATGGGCTGATCTACCTTCTCTTTTCCTTTTCGTGATACTTGCATACCACTATCTGCATTGCTTTGAGGAGATTCTCTTGATCTCAATCTGCCTGTCCATGGCAAAGTATGTGAACCACTGCTAGAGGACACTCCAGGTCCACTAATATTTTGTGATTGCTGCTGTGAATTCTGTGCAGCATTACCATTTTGTGCATCTACATCATCAATCACATTTACTGGTTTATACCAGTTGCTCATCTCATAAAAAACATCTCTGCTCACTATAAACTTATGAGTAGAAGGGTTATAGCATCTATACCCTTTCTGCTACAGAGAATAACCAATAAAGATGCACTTCTTAGCTTTTGGATCCAACTTGGACCTCAACTCATCTGGCACATGAACATAGGCAATGCAACCAAAAAATTTCAAATGAGAAATATCTGGTTTGCTACCAGTATACATCTTCTTTGGCATTGTGCCATGTATTGCTGCAGTGGGAGTCCTATTCATTATGTAAACTGTTACTTGCCTGTTTTCCAAATTGACAAGCTTCACATACCTTATGCATTTCTACAACCTTGAATTTAGGCAATCCTGCAACAATATTTTGGGCCTGCATTGATTTAAGTCACTGTACATTAACATGACCAATGCATTTATGCCAGATATTAATATCTGCAACTACATCGGTCCCATGTGCAAACATTGCTGCACTCAATTCAGGCATGCTCGCATCCAACGTAAACATCCTGCCCTTCTTCTTTCCTTTTGCTATCAAGCGACCATTATTTTTCATATCCTCAACAAAGCATCCATGAGGATTAAATCTCACCTGCAAGCCTTGTTGAACCATTTGACCAATAGAAACTAGGTTCTTGGTGATATTCGGGACATGAAATACATCAGACAAGCATTTCTTTTTCCCATCCTGCATAGACAAAGGAATTTTACCAATCTACACAATAGGATGTGTAGTATCATCACCAGTCTCCACAAATCCTAGTCTTTCCATTTTCCTTGCATCATCCTGCATCCATTCTGCTGTGGTTTGATGCACCTGAGTCAACATACCACACATCATTGCTTTCTTCTGCACTTGTCACAGAATTGGTCATGTGCTGCACCATAAACAAATGCTCATTTCTATCATCACCCTGTTTACTAGAGGATGCATAATTGCCTTGTTGCAATTTTCTATTCATAATGTTATTTGCTTTTTGTAGCAGTCTTTAGCCATATGATCCATTTTACCACAATAGTAGCATTCAACATTGCTATTCACATTTTGGCCTCTCTGCCATCCACCACGACCTCTTTGGCTCCCCCTACCTTTAGAGTTACCACATCCTCCTACATAGGACTGGTTTTCTTGAGTTTGCTGCATATTCTGATTTCTACCACGGCCTCCAGATCGGCCTCCTCTACCTTTGTCTCTACCTCTTCTAGCATTTGAGTAGATGCACCACCATTTCTCTGATCTTGAGAAATTAGAAGAGTGAACAACTCCTCAAAATCAAGAAATTTTTCACAGACGGTAATGGATGTCCGAAACTGTGCATAATCCTTTCCTAGACCATTCAAGGTCACAGAAACTAAATCATCATCTTCCATTGGCGACCCAATGGAAGCAAATGCATCTGCAATTTTCTTCACCTTCATGTGGTAGTCATTGATGCTCATATTTTCTCTCTGCACATTGTGCAACTCCCGCTTGAGCTGCATTTTCCTGCCTTGTGTATTTGTGCTGTACATTTTTGCCAAAGTATCCCATGGCTCCTTTGGCATACTTGCATCTTGAATATGCACAATCATAGAATTTGAAATACTGATAGATAGCCAGTACATAACTCTTCTGGCTCTCTCATGCCATCCGTTAAATGCCTGCATTTCTGTTGATTGGAAACATTAGGAAGAACTAGTTCTTCTTCATTTCCTATAGTGAACTCCCAATAGCCTTTTCCCATAAGGAAATTCGTCATTCTAAACTTCCATGCTTGGAAGTTGTTCTTGTCAAGCTTTTCAGTTACAATCTATGAAAGAGAATCAAACGCCATTATAGAACATAGCAAAATATTCTGTCACTGCAAAAAACACAGCTTCTACCTCACAAGGGCAAATCTACAAAATTGACAAAAGTGGTATTTGACCATAGGCTGCCATTGTGATGCTTTCTCTTTAGCCCTTTCCACCATGTGTTCAGCCCATTTGGCCATGGCCTTGGACACCTCTTATTGCCATTGGTATTCAGCCTTGTCTTCTATAGTGGAGGAGTTTTTCTGAGCTCCAGTAGAGAAGCTTGTGCCAAACACTCTCAAGGACTAGGGCAATTTGATGTTCTACTGTAATATCAATACCCACCTAGCATACGAGGTATCTCTCTATTTGTCCCCATGATATCCAGCTGTTGAAGCCAAAGGCACTCCCCCACTCTCAAATCTTATGTGTCTCCTCAGAGCCATGAAGAAATGGATGGATTTTGTTTAGTTGATCTGTGCACTGGTCTCTCTCCAAGCTCACTGTGGTGCCCTCTACATACAAGGTTGTATCATCTACAAACTATGAATCTAATAGCTCGTCCTCCTATCTAATTGGGATCCTCAATCCTATGAGGCCCACAACTTGCGATCTCAAGTAGCAGTCCAATGCCTCCAAAAGGAAACATGGGCTCAAAGTTCTACTACAATTAATTGTGACTAATGATATGTAAAGTGTTTGGCCATGGCTTATGGACGTTGTCTAGCAGGAAGTTGATAGGATGTTTCATGGAGGAGTCAACAACATGTTTTTTGTGTATGATTAATTCATGAGGGCAGGTTGTAATATCATAAAAGGGAATTCCTTCATTTTACCTATGGCTATCCTAGTTGACCAATGGTATGATCTTTTGTTCCAAGTGGCTCACCTTCATGAATGGCTTGACCATCACGGGGAAACCAAAAATTTCCCTAATGGCATCAATGCTGAGCTCAAAGTGATGAGTTTGGCCTATCTGTAAAGAATGTGACCCTAGTTTTCTCTTTTTGTAGAGAAAGGAACCTTCTATTAATGCTTGAAAACTTCATACAAAACAATAGCCCCGAAGGTGTTATGGAATAAACCAATAAAGGCTGAAAGAAGAAACCAACCTATTCTAGAGAAACCCAGGTCACTACCTAGGGAATCTCTAGTACAAGGGCTAATAGCCGGGTGTGGGACTATAAAACCAGTGAATCCCTCATGGAGTGAATATGTGGAAAACTCCTGCAAGCCAAGCCTTACAAAAATGTGTGCACCTTGCAATAGTCACCCTAGATCCTAGGGTCCCACGCACCTAGGTGGAGTGTAGGGTGTAAATGATATCCTACCATACGTTGACCAAGGTAGCATCGGGTGGAACCGGTTGCTCACCCATCACCAAATTACAATGAGCAACCCAAATGTTCCACGCCATGACACTGGTTACTACCTCCCAAACACTTTCCTCTGAAGGGGAATTTGGATTCAAGCTAGAAGGAGGAACCGCCTCATGGAGCTCTGTCCTTTGAATTCTCTAATCTTGTATTTATTAAGCTGGAGAGACCTCATCAATCTGGAAAGCATGACGTCCCTCAGTCAACCATGCCACCGTCCCCCAAGTGTAGTCCCTCTGAACGCTCTACATGTAGGTCATAATCCTGAGGGCTCCCATCTGGATCCTCACTGCACTACGATAGCTCCAAAGGCAATGAGGGATCATCTCCAAACTCCAACAGAGCATCAGTGACACTACCCCCCCACTGCATCTGCTCCAACCATGGACCTATGGGCAAACCTCCGTGGGCGACCAACCAAAAGAAGTAGGAAATCTTCCTTGGCTACAAACTAGACCATAGGCACATCCAAAGACCTAACAGACCGCCTCGGGAATCCTCTAAGCCACCCAATGTCTCTCCCTCAAAGGGGTCCATTTTGAAGAGTCCATTGAACGCCTCCCACCAATCTAGGTGGTATAGGAAAAGAAGGGCACCTCGTCCTCTTGCTCCGTGAGGCCAATCATGGAAGGCAATAACCACTCTCTCAGATCCTACTAGAACTCCCTCAGGGACCTACCTTCCACTAGTCCTGTCTAATGATGCTACTAATTAGTAATGCTACTTCTACTAATTAGTGATGCTACATAGTGCTGTTACTAGTGCTGTTACAAATTGGTGCTACTAAAAAGTGGTGTATATAGTGCTGCTAGTCCTGCCCAGTGATGCTACTAATTAGAAATGCTACTAATACTAATTAGTGATGCTACAAATTGTTGTTACTAGTGCTGTTACAAATTGATAGTACTAAAAGGTGGTGTATATAGTGTTGCTAGTCCTGCCTAGTGATGCTACTAATTAGTAATGATGCTACTACTAATTAGTGATGCTACTAATTAGTGCTACTAGTGCTATTACAAATTGGTAATGCTACTAAGTAGTGCTGCTACTGCAACTAATTAGTGCTGTAGCTGCTAGTTGTTAGTGTTGTTGCAAGTGGTTGGTGCTGTTGCAGTGCCAGTAAGTATTGCTAGTAGTGGTACTCAGTGCTTGGCTTAGATTAGTGGTAAGATCTGGTAGTTGGTGCTACTAGTGCTACTAGTTGGTGTTGCTACTACATAGTGCTACTAAAAAGTGGTGTATATACTCCTACCCAGTGATGCTACTAATTAGTGTTGCAGCTGCTAGTTGTTAGTGCTACTACAAGTGGTTGGTGTTGTTGTAGTAGTGCTAGTAAGTACTACTAGTAGTGGTACTCAGTGCTCAATATAGTCAGTGTCTTCCATCACATTGCAAAAAGGATTTCAATGCTACGTACCTCCCAAGGACATTCTATTAATTTTAAGCACATTACAATTTAAAAACACAAAGAAGGAGTTGAAATAAGAACACTATGAATGAGTCTTTGTTTCAACTAGAAAAGGAATCCAATTAGTCTTCCATCTCCAAAAAGGCAACATACAGGCAAAAATGAATGATTTTTATAAAAGTTATTAATGATGTACAAAAAAGGTTGGTATACCACTACATGCATCTGCTTCCATCTTCAATACTCTTTCCAACAGTTGTGTCTTATCATATACTCCATAATGTCAATGGACTCCTCATTATGGAAGAGGTCGTGCTTAAAATGTGCCATATAGGACTGGTGATCCTCCATTTGTAGCCACACAAACAATCATGGGACGACATTGTCCATCAAATAGGAGCACATTTCTTCATCACTTTGCATCTCAAACTTTGGAAGCACTCTCCAGGTTCTAGCTAGGTTTCTGCAAATCTTGTATAAGGAGTCATCCAAAATAATAGTATTGCCTGTCGACAAGTGAGTGAAGTTGTTCCAGATGGTCGGCAAGTCCTTGAATATAACGGGCTTTGAACTCAATAATTTTCCTTGAGAATTCATCATGAATCTAGCATTGTGATAGTCTTCTTGTGCCAAGACTGTTATATTTCAAAATAGGTCGCTTAGGATGTTGGTTACTTTTGTTCTTCTAGGTGTGCTCCAAATAAAAACTTTGAACCATGACAAACAAAATTCCAAGAAGGCAGTAACATCTTTACGAATAAACACGATCTTTCCCATGTGCCCACCATTGCTTTCCATCAAGTGTGCATAGGATGGGGGTGCATTGCCATGATACGACTCAATGACCTTCACTAGTAGGCCGCTCAAATCTAAGATTACAGTTCTTCTTTCTTAATGGAGAGGCATTGGTACCACTATCAGTGGAATCACTGGAGGTGGAGGTAGGGACAACAGCTGCTGGTGATCCATCAAAGGGATGTCTACAGGTCTTGAACGCTTTGTCTTTATATGTCCAGACACCTCTTGTGAATCTGATCCCATTTTTTTTCTTCCCTCCTCTATTGCCTCTTCTTTGTCCTAGTGATATGTTTTTGGCATGCCTTCTTTTCATGGTAGTTGCTGATGTGGATGTCCAACTGCAAGCCTACTTCCCTTTCTGCCACATACATCGAATCTTGGACCACATTGTCTGGCTAAAATACATATGGATAGATAAACATGACAGGTTTAAGTACAGGATTCCAATAGTCAATCACATTTTAAATACAGTTTTCAAAAACAGTATATCTGGACAAAAATTAAATACAGGTTTAAGTCTAGAATTTAAAATCGATTTTAAATACAAATTATAAATAAATTTTAGGAACACATGTTGAAATACCTATTTTAACTATTCTGGAATCATTCAAATCTAGGCATTTTAGTTTGAAGGACACTTGAACAACTCAAATCATCCACATTGACATTGATGGTGAACTAGTTCAAATCTTACTACATGCAAGACAAGCTCAATGACAAATAAATCCACAGCAATGTGCTAACACTCTTAATTGAAAGCACATGTAAAGCAAAGATGGAATTTCAATTGTGTAACCACAAAATCATACAAATCCTAATTTGAAGCATTTTGTGATTCCATCACTGATAAACTGTGCATAGATCCATACAAGTCTCAGAATACTAAGTTTTTGTCAAAGCTCTTGATATTGATCATGCCCAATAATAGATACAATGTAAGCTATAAGTCTTCACTGCCCATAGGGCCATTTGGGGCTACCACTTCTTGCAGGCTCTGGGCTTTAAGTTGGGTCCATGTGAGGGTCGCTTTTGCTTTTGGACCAACAACACTACCTTGTGGAGGCATCAGTGTGCTCTGCTTTTCTACCAGGACATCTGCAGGCTTGGCATTGGAGCTTGCAACAATTGCATGACTTTTTTTCTTTTGCTCCCTGCTAGCAGCTCTACTCTTGGTCTCTAGGGTTCTTCTGTACCCCCTGAGACATGTGAAGGCACAGACTGTAAATTTTACGCACATGTTCATCTCTCGACTCTAAAATTAGTGAAAAGCCAAAACTGTCTCATCTTTCTCCAATGCGTCCATCTTTCATTTCTTTCTGTCCGTCTTTCGTTTCTTTGCTCTTTTACCAACAAAATTCTGCAGTAGTAGTAGGTCATCCTCCTCTATAGAAACATCCAACCCTGAAGGTTCATCCTCCCCTGCAGGGAATTTCTCTTTCTCTTTTAGTTCAGCTGGAAAGGAATTCCCTTGTCCACTACTGTGCATTTCACTTATAACCTCCTTCCCTATGAAGGAGTCAAGTGGAGACAAACGGTCACACTCAGACCGCTTCTGTGACGAACTTGCTTGAGACATTTGTTTCCCTGCAAGTAACAACAGTCAAGTGACTGAACGTTAACAAGACATAAATGCAGGAAATAGTCTCTAATAATGCTTATGTTATTTGCAACTCTTGTTTGAGCTCTAATAGTGCTCTACTAGTCCTACTTCATGCTATACTTATGCTTTTTATTGCAAGTTAGTATTCAATTACTGCTTTAATAGTGCTCTAATAGAGCTTTCTACATTTATTGCAAGTTAGTATTCAATTAGTGCTATAATAGTGCTCTAATAGAGCTTTCTACATTTTAGTACTCTAACAATGCTCAATTAGTACTTACTTGAGTTCCAGTACCTATTAGTCCTCTAATAATGGTGAAATAGTGCTTCTTTATGCACTGATAGCTGGTTTGATCTATGCTACAACTTATTAGAGTTCCAGTACCCATTAGTCCTCTAATAGTGCTATAGTAGTGTTATAATAGTGTCCTCCAAGGCTATGCTATAACTTGATATAGTCCAAGTGCCTAGTACTACTCTATTAGTGCTCTAATAGTGCTCTAATAGTGCTTGTTAGTACACTATTAGTGTTGGTTAGAGCTACACTAGAACTTTTGAAGAGTTCAAGTACATGTTAGTCCTGTAATAGTGCTCTAACAGTGTTGTAATAGTATTATCCATGGCTATGCTATAATTTGATATAGTGCAAGTGCTTGGTACTAATGTAATAGTTCTCTATTAGTGTACTATTAGTGTTGGTCAGAGCTACACTAGAACTTCTCAAGGGTTCAAGTACATGTTAGTCCTCTAATAGTGCTCTAATAGTGTTCTAATAGTGTTCTTCAAGGCTATGCTAGAGCCACACTAGAACTTCTCAAGAGTTCAAGTACATGTTAGTCCTCTAATAGTGCTACAATAGTGTTATGTTCATCATGTGCAAGTGTTGATCATGGTCCGAAAGATTGCTATACATACTTGTGCAAGCATTGCAAGCAACTAGGTCATCAGAGGAAGTATTGCACTGATCTTTTGGAGCAAAAGTTCTATAAAATATTTCCAGATTTATGTGAAGAAAAAGCAATCCAAAAAGTCACAAACCTCTTCGATAAGCTTTCAAAATATTCAGTTTTGCTTGATAATGCAAAGGATTGGTATGCCAAATTTCATAAAGATGATTGCAAATCTTTTAATATTGTTGATATCTTGGAACTTCAAGAAACAGTTCAGACTTTGTAGTCCAAATATTCTCATGAGGAAAATGATGATTTTGATTCCAATTTAGATTTTGAAGATGATTCCAAAGATGAGCAAGGTATTTGCTGTGTTTATTCAGATATTTCAGTTTCTAATCAAATTATAGATGTTTCAAATTAGATCATATTAAAAAGTCATTCCAAATAGTTCGAAAGCAGTTTCGGACATTTTGAAAGCAAGTATGGATAGCCAAAGAAGTCAAGTATGTGTGAGGATTATCCAATGCCAATCAGTTCTGGATTTTTTCATAGACAAATGGAGAAACATGATAAAGATGATTGCTTTCTGACAAAGAATGATGAGAATATTGAAGATTCATATGATGATTGTGCATGCTATGCATTTGCACCAACTTTTGCTATTGATGTGATGTGGAAGCAAGAGAAGATCAATCTGAATGCATTCTTTGAGGAGCCTGACTATAGAAGCCCTTACAACAAAGAAGGTTTGGGATATGTTTCTAATTCTAAAGCAAGTTAAAGCAATGAAGTTGATATTGTTTTTGATAGCTATGGAATTGATTATTTGAAGATCTCATCTTTCATGTGTGATGATGATGATGGAGCTCTTGAGGAGTATGCAGAAAGCTCAAGTCCGAATGTTTTTTCTATGTTCAATGAGCAAATGGATAAACAACCAAAGATAAAAGAGTACCAAAGGTTTGATGCCAATGTTCAAGATAATGGTTCATCTCATGATGTGTTTGAGGCTGATGTTCCTATTGATGAGCATATGTGTCAAGAAGGTGTAGCTATTCAGCAATTTCTATTGTCCTTTGAGGATGAGTATGCCTTGTTGGAAGGATTTGTTCAAGCACAAAGACAACTGGAAGGAGTTGAGAAGATAGTGATGCAAAGAGGAGAAAAAGAAGAGCAGCCCGAGAGCCAACGAAGCCAAGAGGAGCCCTCTCTATCCATAAACCTCACACTAAGAAGACTCAATGGTTTGCAAGATGCTGATCTACTTGAATCCATAAGAGGTACGGCATAATGCATGATGCTAATGGCTTTATTTGCAAATTGTCAAGTAGCTAATAAGGTTGAGCTGAAGCAAAAGAATCCTAACATACAACAACATGATGTCATGGATGAGGTGTTATGCTTCAATGATAAGCATATGAATGAAGAGGATGAAGTGGTGGATCAGTTCCTACTTTCTCTTGAAGATGAAGATGATGTATCTAATCAGGTTCATGCTTTAATGGATACATACACTATGCAAGAAAGACATGAATCATGCAGTCCATGTCTATGTCAGGAGGCAAATTCAGCTTTCATTTTGAGTGACCTAAATATGTATTCTTCTCAAGTGGTATTATGTATTTCAAGACAAATGTATGGATAGAAATATCATCAACTTGGATCGTATTTTGAATATCAATTGGGTGTGTTTCAATCTATGCCAAAATGTTGACCTAGTTGGGAGCAACAATGCAGTCTACCAGTTGGCAATTTTGAGGAGATTCAAAATCAGGACAAATGGACTGATTTGATTGATGTTAGATGGCTGAGAGTTAGTCATGTATATGGTTTATACACACCTAAAATAGTTTTTGATTTGGATAAGTCTAACCCATTCATCCGAGTGTGTGTTTTCAGCAAGAAAGTTGATTTTCTGCAATTCACAGGTGAATGCATGGCAAAGTGATGATCCAATTGAGGGTCAGATAAAGAAAGAAAAGAAGTCAAATAAAGATAAATCTGAAGATCAACTCTTTCAAGATTTCAAAATGCAAATAAGTTCAGTTCAATCATTGGGTGAAGAGAATGGTAAGCTTAGACAATGTTCCAGAGGGATCAGTCATTGAAGTGGTTTCCCAAATGGAAATTTCCACTTTAAAGGATGATATATATGAAATGTTTTATGATGCTTTTACTGAGTTTAAGGATGAATTCTATGATGCAAAAGATGATATTTTGCAATCATAATTTGGTTTACATTCAGATTTGAATGATGTTACAGTTTTCAGCCTTTAGCAAGATGCAAGTGCAAGAGCACAATGTGAAAAATCAAATGCAAATGCAACAATAAGAAAATCAAAAGATGAGAATGTTGATGTTGATGTTGATGATGAAGAAGTACAAAAGGTGAAAGAAGAGGGTAAGTGGAAGAGCCTAAACCAGATCCAAAAGAGCCCAAAAAGGAGCCAGAAGAGACCAGAGGAGTTCCAAAATCACCTCTACTTCATACCACAAATATGCAGACACTTGGCAAGTGTTCAAGGTCAAAATATATAGCAAATGAAAGGTTGGAATCATGAAAATAGCAAACAAAAATTCATCAAATAGTTTGGAAGTATGTCCGACAACAGAAAGCAGTTTTGGCATGTTTCAGACAGTCCGAAAGTCCGGTTATCAATCTGATTTCAAAGAGAGGAATTTTCGAAAGTCTAAATGATAGAAAAGCAGTAATTTTTGTGTTCTTTAATTCACAACATATGTTGTTCAAACATTCCTAATAATTCATTCCAAATTTCAAAATGTTCGAATGTGGTGGATTTCATTTCGAAATTAGAATTGTCATTGAAATCAATGAAATTTAGAATTCAGATTTTCAGTGGTGGTGTGATGAATGGAATTTAATTCAGATTTTTCAAAGAAAAATGAATGATTTCTTTGATGACTCTACACCGACATGTGTTGCGGATGCTGAAGCTTCATTGACGCATTCTTATTTGCTTGATCGAAGTGATATATCCATTCTGTGCCAATGGAATGTGAACATACTTATTCATGCATGGTTCTATTTATTCAGTTTGTATGACATCGCATGGATGACATTATATTTTATGGACTCCCAGCCCTGGCATGTTGCCATAAAATGATAGCACTGTATTTACACTCACATAATGATGGTATGCACTATAGCTTACCTATACTTTATTGCATAATAATCTCTTTCTTTTGGAGATTAGTGGACAACTATGTATGGGGGTGGTTTGAACCTTGGTACTGCACCAAGCTCTTCACTCTACTAATCGCATGGTCTTAAATTGATGTGATGTTTACATCATGAATGGGGTCTAATAACTTCCATTAGATTGAACCTAAAAATAAATCCGTGGGTTCTAGTCTTGGAATTTTTCAAATTCCAACCATCGGGTGTGCCAGTGTGAGGGGATAACTAGGCACCTAGAATAAGGTTAGTGAATAGTCACATGGGGGGTTGTGAAGGGGTGTGAATGGACCCTTGAGGTTCCAACTACCCATAACTTCCCTCAATCTTCTATCTTGAGAAACTCAATTAGGGATTGCATGTATGCAGAATGACAATGATTCCTCTACTTGTATTTTTAAAATTCTAAAATTCTATTCCAGTTCCAAAGTTCCGAATGAGGAAAGTCTGTTTATCACATTTGAGTTCCTATAATCTAATAGGTAGAATTCTAGAATAAGTCTCTACCTATTACACCAGTACATGCTATTCCTCTAATAATGGTCTACTAGTGCTATAATAGTCCCTGTCAATGTAGTAACACTGCAAGTCAATGGTGTGTTGGTACTTGTTATGTGCTCCAATGGTGCAAGTCAAAGATGTGCTACTACTGTAATAAATATTATATGTGCTATGTTAGAGCTCTAAACAATGGCCAAGGTAGCGTTGGTGAAAAATTACCTCCAAAGCCAATTGAAGCATGTAGTTTTGTGTCCTCATGTGGTGGTCGATGTACACCTACCACCAATGACCATGCAGCATCAGTTATTTGTTGTCCACAAATTGGATGCACGCACTCTTGCTCGATGGTGCATAATTGTGCAAAGAAAAATAGATGGTACGGGTGTTTGCATGCTATACCTCATCATCATGGCCAAGGCCAGCACCCAGCACAAGAACCATAAACTATCAAAGGGATTGGAATCCTAGCAGCTTGCTACCAGCATGGCACAAGAGGCTACAGAGTTGTAGAGGCTCTACTCTGCACATGTTGGACCATCTTCCAAGAAAACTCTACATGCACCTCACATTCCCTCAGATATCGGTGTGCTTCTTCCTACAAACACATGAATAATTGAAAAACCATCTCCCAAGTCTCTGAAAAAATCAAAGTGTTGCAAGCACCAAAGTTTGCACAGGGGAGACTAACATACCTCTGTAGAATCCATGGCAGCCTAAACATTGCCGGAGCTATCTACCTCCATGTAGGCAAGCATGGATTTCAAAGTTTCTATTCTGACCTGCAAATTTTTTTTTTTTGTTTCCGCTGCAGTCTGATATGCCTCCATGTCATTGGCCATATCATTCTTCACCTTCTAGGCTGCTGAGCTAATGCCTCGAGTTTCATGTAGCTAGCATTTTGCCTTCTCAAGAGACTCCGCTACCTTTTTGTATTCCTCCCTCGTCACAGCTAGCATCTTTTCTATGTCTTGCAACAGTACCACTGTAGATTTAAAATTCTCCAACCTGGCATCTTCTATGCCTAGGGTTGGCCACCCTTGGCTGCTCCCATTGAAACAAACACTTCCGCCGACAAAATCTTGGAAAGCCAGAGGAGATTCACATCTTCTCTAAATGTTAGCCTTCTTGTTCCTGCCCAGCCACTTGTCGAACTTTTGCTGAAGCTTGTCTTGATGTTGGACCAAGGAGATTATACTTTCAGCAAAATCTGCCGAAGCAATCAACCCTATGTTTGTATGACCATCCTGTCCATACTCATAAGCAAATCCTCTCGCAAACGAGAAGGACAACTCTAGGTTGATTAGAGGTTCTTGATAGACCTTTAGATGAAATTCTAGAGCTGGGAGTACACCTCGGGCCTGACAAATTGGCACTTTATTTTTTCTTTCCCCTGTCGAAGGTGGGAAAAAATAGTCAACTACGGACCATCAAGTTCTGTGAGTTGGCATGGCCCACCAAGCTCAAAACATATTCTACATGGAATTCCTCCTTGGTCTTTCAAAACACCTTCTGGCATGAAGTGTCATTGTGGGGTGCTTTAAACCTTAACATTGCCCCAAAAAGTGAACTGAATAATACTGATACTGCAAATTTAAATTACAGATAGTTAGATAAACATTTGATATGGACTGCAAAAAAGGAAAGAGATATACTATTAAAGACACAGTTAAAAACAGATATAGATTGTGTTACACACTTACAAATATAGATAGATAGAGAAATACACTTACAAAAATAGATTGATAGTGCTACACACTTACAAAAACATACAAACAAAAACACTTACAGAAACAAATAGACACACACACACTTAACAAAAACAGACAGACATAGAAACATTTATTACAGATATAGATATATTGAAAAAATACTTTGACAGGAGGTTCAAGCATAGGACTATCAATACTATAGTTCAGCATTTGTATACTGGGATTTGTTAGTGCAACTCGCTGGGATTTCTATACAATTCTCTTGATTCATAGTGTAAGTTAAGAAACAGTAAAGCTAATTTGTTGCTGCATTACATTCGACAATCCAATAGCTATGCTAAAGAGGATTCGAAAAGGCAAGACACAGAAGCTTCGTCACCAACCAAGCTCTTCTATGAAGTCTTTATCTAATAACATCCTATATTTGCAGCTCATTTTCATGCATGCGCAAGCTAAACATGCATTTGTGTTGATAGATTCTCTTCCTCTCGTCATTATAGAGGCCCTCACCATTAGTTTCTCACAATGGAGGGCTTTGAGCTCGTTTAAAAGAAACAATAGTTCTACATTTCGAAGCTTCACAAAGGATGCTACAAACAAATAAGGAGCTTGTTTTTATAGAAAGAAAAGTCCTACATTTGGAAGTTTCACAATCGATGGCTACTTCTGGACAAGCAAGGAGCTTGTTTAAAAAAAAGAACAGTCATGGAGCTATGTCATCTCACCTGGTCCACCTGATCATGCAAGAAGGATATCCCTGGTCTTTGTTTGCAACTCGCTCTAGCTGATGATGAAAAATAAAAGAAGTGAAATTTAGTAGAAGGAAGAAGAAGACCAGGAAGTTGCACATGGCTTGGTTCACATTGAAATTTTGTTTGGTCTACAGGTGTGTGTGAGAGAGGGAATCTACAATCAGTGTAGTACGTGTCACCAAAATCATAACAATCCATTAGGAAAAATCTTTTGGCGAGCTTTTTAATGTGAGCTTTTTTACCATTTCCTTTGTTTTTGCGAGCTTTTTTTAGAAATCCATACATGTTTTTGTTATAAGAAAGATGGGGAGGTTAGAAAGAGGGGGAGAGGATATAGGATATATTCATTTTCATAGCATGTGGAAGGGGTGGAAGAGTGTATACTATGCACAAGGGGGGGCGGATATGAGTGGCAGTAGGAGGCAAAAAATTATGGAAGATATGTCCATATTCAAAGTAGAAGGGAGGAACTATGGGAGATATGTTCATTTTAAAAGTGTATAATTTGAAATTTTTAACCTCATATTTGGATTCCTCATCGAATTCTGGTCATTTTGAGTACCAACATAACCATATTGCGATAAAATTTGGAAAAATGGTGTTTTTGTCATTTTGGCCTGTTTTGGGCCTATTTTGAGTCTGCGCTAGCGCATACTCAAAATAGGCCCAAAACAGGTCAAAATGAATTCATGACAAAAACACCATTTTTCCAATTTTTATCGGAATATGGTCATGTTGGTACTCAAAATGACCGGAATTCGACGAGGAATCCAAATATGAGGTCAAATCTATCAAATTATACAATTTGAAAATGAACAAATTTCCCATATGCTCTCCCTTTCCCTTTACATTTAGTAGATGAACATAACTTTCACATTCCTCATCCTCTCTCTCCTCCTTGCACTCCTTTTTGCATACCTTATAAGTTCCCCCTCTAACTATGATAACGAATATATGTTCCAACTCCCCTCCCCTCCCTTCTCCATGCCACTTTACCCATGTGCCCATCCCTCCCCTTTTCCTTTATCTCCCCTCCCCCCCCTCTCTCCTCTTAATTGCAACCACAACCCAAACTTTCCACCCACGCCACTCCATGACCCCCCCCCCTCTCTCTCTCTCAGGTGAATGAAAAGCTCACAATATTCATGAAAATTTAAAAAAAGCTCATGACAAAAAGCTCTCCAAAAAATCACACCCCCATCCATTACACCGAGCTAGTTAGTAAAGGCTTTCACTCATCCATGATTGAGTTACATGCTTTTTAGACTGAGAGGTAAGGAAGAAAAATGGCTGAGGTAATAAATAGGAGCAAAACTTTCTGATTGAAAACATCAAAGAGAGGGCTTGCTACTCCATTTCTTCATACCTTATTTCCACCTCTATAAGTTATTAGTAGCTGGCATAATAGATGGGTTGCATTCTACTTGCCTCTCCTTTTTGTAGCAATACAGCACCAATCGAATGCAAAGATACACTTGGATTTACATAAAAGTATTGAGACCAATCAAGGGGCTTCAATATTGGGCCCTTACTCATGGCCTCCTTAAGTTGCTGAAAAGACTCTTGTTGCTCCACACCCCATTGGAAAGAAACTCCTTTTCTTATCAACAAGTTCATGGGATGCACTATCTCTATGAAATCATCACAAAAGCATTGTTAATACGTGGTCTTTCCTAGAACTTTGTGAACACCAATGACACTCTCAAGACTTGGCAATGCCATGATTTCTTGAACCTTGTTAGGATCCATTTGCACGCCTTCTTCAGACACAATATGCCCCAACAAGGCTACTTTTGTTTGAGCCAAATGACACTTGCTAGGATTTAGACACCTTTTGCTTCATCAATCCTAGCTAAGGCCATCTTCAACTTCTCCATGTGATCTTTGTGCCGAGAATAAATGCAAAAATCATCCAAATACACCCTTATGAACTTTCCCAACTAAGGCTCAAGCACTTGACTCATGAACCTTTGAAATGTGGCTGGTGCATTAGTCCACCCAAAAGGCATCAGTCTATAAGCAAAAACTCCCCAAGGTGTGACAAATGATGTTTTCTTTTGATCTTCCCCCCGAATACGAATTTGAAAGTACCCTGAATACCCATCACATATAGAATACATCTCATGCCCTGCTACTTAGTGTAGTATTTCATCTTGGAATGGCAAAGGAAAATGATACCTCTTAGTGCATGCATTCAAAGGATGAAAGTCCACACAAACCCGCCACTTATTTCCTTTCTTTAGTGTGACAGCTACAAGAGATATCCATTCTGAATCATAAACAAGAAAGATGAATCCTGCCTCAAGTAGTTGTGTTATCTCTTTCTTTAGTGCCTTAGCTTGGATCACCCCCAATCGCCTTAAGTGTTGCACAACTGGCTTGCTTTCTGGCTTCAACTCAATCTTGTGCTCCACAAGAGAGACTGGTCGAACTTGTGAATAGCTTGTTGCAAAGAGACATGGAAAATCATCTAACATATCCAAGTACTAGAGCTTCTCACTATCTGATAGAGAATCACGAAGAAGCTCTTTATTGCATTGGCATCGTTTAGTGTGCTCCACATCCTCCACATGAAGTGTCTCTACAATATCTTCTTGTACCACCACCTTGTTTCCTCCTGACTCATGCACCAAGACAAAGGTCAAAGGCCACTCCTTCCACCTCACCCTTTGAGCTGGACTCCTTGGAGCTACACCCTGTCTTCTCTTCTTCATCGGTTAAGTCAGAGCTTGAACTCTCTGATGTTGAAGACTCCTTGACAACTTCCTTTTTGCAATTTTTGATGTTGTAGCGCACCTTCTTATCATTTCCCTACAAAATCAATTCTCCAATATCCCACTTTTGAATAGCCTTCACCTTGCATAGCCAGGGCCTTCCCAAAATCAATGGATATGCAAGTGCATCTGAGTTGGTAGGGATCACCTAAAAAGTAGTCAGCACAAAAATTCCCCACACATCCAATTCTAGATTCTTCACAACTCCCAAGGTCTTTACCTTAGTGTTGTCAGCCAATTTGATGTGATAAGGAGAGGTAGTACTAGAGTATTTTAAATCAGCATCTATCATGGTGAGAACTGATACCATGTTGGTAAACTGAAAAGAAAGAGTAGAGGGGACACAAACTCAGAATACTTGCATTATGGAATGAAGAAGAGTGAGGTCCTTAAGTAGGCACTTCATACATGCTCACTGACATCACTGATGACTTTAGAGCTCGACAATCATCTCCTCAATCTGCTCCTAGATTCTCTCAATCATCCTATGTGGCTTTCCACCACCTAACTGTGCTTGTGGGCACCTAACTGTGCCTCTAGCACTCACACATAGAAACCAAGGTGTGCCTGAGGCATACACCTTGAGATATCCCATCAGTAGGTCCCATGTGGCTCTTTCTTCCACTTAGGTACCATTCTGAGGCTTCATCAGTTAAGGCCATGGGGAACCATGCAAACTTGGTTTCATTTGATTGGTCTCCTCCAGCTTGGCATGAGGCATCAAAATGCTGGAGGAATTGGGCTAGATCGCCCCTACCATTGTATTTTGGAAGTTTGAGTCTGCCTAGGGGGTGCTTGCCTTGATTGTTATTATTGCAGTCAAAATTGTTGTAAGGGTTGAAGAAATTGTTTCCATCTGCTTTGAGTTCAAGGCCACCATCATCGCGGCAGGGCTCTGCCATGTCGTGTCATGGAGGAGTCAAAGGGATTTGCTGAATTTTAGGGGGGGAATTTAGGGCAGAGGGTTGTCAGAGGCGTTGGATGGTAGTTGCATGTAGATTTGGCAAGAGGTGGAACGGGTGCCTCTGCCGCAAGTGCGGGTGTTGATGTAGGTGTGTTAGGTGGGTTAGAGATGCATTAGTGTTGTAAGAACCATTGTGTTAATAATGTTCCTAGGATTGTCCCATGTGAGTAGGGAAATATGGTGGCCCAGATGGATCATCAATCAGAGGTCATGATAGAAATTTATGAGCGAATTAGTGCAAAAAGGGGCCCACACGAGAGTGCAAATTATGTGTGAAATCTTGGCTCAATCAGGGTCCAATTTGGGTCCCAAATGGATGAGCTACGATGGGTTAAAGTAAGGGTAAAATGGGGCCCTTTTTTTGGGGGGGGGCCTTTTGTCAACAGTTTGGTGTGAATGGGCTTTAGACCTTGAGGGAAGTGGACTAGGGTAGTTCCAGTTAGTCTAACTAACGTATTGCCCTAATTGTCCAGTTACTCAAACTAGCTATTATTATGACTATAAGTTGGTGTAACCTAACCTAATTGTGGTTAACACTAACTAAGATTAAAATGACCTAGGTTAATACTAACTTAACTACAGTTAACTAACCTAACCAGTTAGTCTAACCTAACCTATGTTAACTAACTAGGGCTACGGTTAGGGTAGGTTTTTTTTTTTGGCAAAAAAAACGAGGGGGGGGCATCGGGCAGCGGGTGGTTGGAGGAGGGGGAGGGGGGGGGGGCTGTCATGGTCAAGGAGGAGGGCCAGAGGGGTGTGGGGAGGGGAGAGAAGGGTGAGGGTAGAGGGGTGGTGAGGGTGGAGAGGGACGGGAGGGTTGGAGAGGGAGCTATGTGGAGGAGAGGTGAGCACCGAGTGGCACAAAGTGGAGTGCCATCGCAGGTGCTAGGCACCGCGGGTGGGCGATGGAGGTTGGGCAGGTGTAGTTGGCCAATCAGGGTGGGTGTGGAGGGCACAACTGGTGGAGCACCGACTGAATAAGCGACGCAGCCAGGGTGGGAGGATAGAGCCATTGTATGTAGGGCGGAGACGTCGACAGAAGGGGTGTCACTGCCGATGGAGGGGGCACCACCTAGGCCCGAGGGTTATGAAGGGGGGTGAACGGAAGTAGAAGGGGGTGCGTGGGGGGGGCGAAGGGGGGGGGGGCGTGTGGAGAGGGGGGCAGGGGGGGTGTTGGAGAGGGAGGATGGGGGGGGGTGTGGGAACATTGTGGACAATGAGGCAAATGATGACTCACAATGAACAAGTCTTTATTCATGAGTGGTTGCATATATAGGCAACTGCCTCCATGTTGGTAGATCCTAGATCCACAATCATCTCCATGATTAGCTCAATTAGTTACCTCCTATGATCACTCCAAATCCACACATCTCACCAACCTGACATACCTAATTGCCAAATCACTAGACTCACCTACTGAAGTGCTCACACAACTTCTCACACTGTCCTACATTCAATAATGTCTAGACCATATGCTAAGCCCATAATCAATTTGTTTTAACAGGGGGGTTGGTGGTGGGGGGAGAGGGAGGGGGGTGGAGAGGGAGGGTAGGGGGAGGGGTTGGAGAAGAGAGGGAGGGTGGGTGGAGGGGGGGTGGGGGGGGTGGGAGAGGGAGGGTTGGGGGGGGGGGGGTGAGGTGGTGGTGGAAACTTAACGAATGGAAAACTTTGATGGAAATTCAAAGGGAGGAGTAGATGGTTACCTACAACGCTCTCCCAAGTCTTTCTTGATGTAGAGGGTGAATGGACGGTGGGTGGATGGCTAGGTTATAGTTGCAAGAAGGGCTCAAAATAACTCACCATGTGAGGCTGGGCGTAGGGTGGTGGTCGATGGAGAGGGAGGAGGGTCTTGCATAGGGCTCAGAATGGGGAAAAGGATGGAGGTTAGATGTGGAAGTAGAAGAATGAGGGGGTGGAGTGCATTTTTATAAGAATGGATTTAGGGTTAGGGTGAAACCCTAAACTCCTCCCGAGCCATAACTTCTCATGGTTAGCTTAGCTTGCTCTTCTGCAAAAAAGTGAAATGTTTGAAATTGCGAGCTCTACCCATTGGTGTCCACTAATTAGCCTGATTTGTTCTTCAAGTGGATTATTTTGAGAAATGAAGAAACTTTCTTAAGGTAGTAACCCAAGGTTGATGCTTGGGGTTGATATGTTTGGCTAGAGTTGGGAAAATTTTTTACTCTCCTTGCCCTTGAGTGTTATGTTTGTGAAAGTTTGTAGTAGTTTGTTTTCACACGTACTTGCATTGTTACCTAAGATGCTAGTCTCCCCCCAGAAGCGGCACCACCAAATGGTGGCTCTTTCCCATGGCTTCTGCAGGAAGACCAGGGTATTTTCAGTATGTAGGGTTTCGAGTATTTTCGTCATGTACAAACATATTGGTGTTGTCGTTTGTGTTAGATATGCTCAATGCCCCACCCTCCTGGTAACCACCAGTGGTCCAAGGTGCTCAAGTTTAAGGCCCCCATATGAGGAGAAGCCATGTGTGAGCCCGGGACATTGGATGGATCCAGACTTGCATGTCAGATGAGGTATATCAATGAGATTGTTGATGGTAGAAAGGTGATTGTGTGGGAGCCCTTTATTATTGCTAGGGCCTAGGGACCAGCTAGTTGGGGGGTCCCACGGGGGTCAACGGCCCCCCTGGTGGGGGTTCAAGGGTGAGAGCCCCTGAGGCGATGGTATAGGGAATATTCCTTGAATATTCCATGGACGACTACTCGATGGAAGACTAGGTTGACTGGTCGGTTCTATCGACTGTGTTGATCCAACTATCGCCCTCATAGCTATAAAGAGGTGACCTCCCCAATCCATTGTACCAGATTAGATCTTCTAGTAGAGATCTTCTAGCTAGTAGCTCTTCACCTAGTATCTGTCTAGATCACCATCTAAGCTCCACTATGGGAGCACATGGGTGGACAGAGCCATCATCTGTACTACATCAGTATTGAAAGAAAATTTTGTTCATCTCTAGTTTGTTGTGTACTCTCTATTCTTTGTTCAGTTTTTGTTCCACTACACCATGTAATTTAACATGATATCAAAGCCAAGACGGCTCTAAGGATCGAAGAATAGAAGAGAGGTGAGGGCTTCAACAGCATACGGAGTGATGGCAACAGGAAGTGGCTCAACAAGAAGCGGCTCGAGTTCAGCAGCATTAGCTGCTACTGCACCAACAATCCAAACATTGAGGATTCGCCCACTAGCCTTCACTGAAGGCAAGCTAGATGGTATGATCTGCACTCTATGGAAGTTTAAAATTATTGCTATTCTGGATTCATATGAGCTTCTGGAGACAGTATTAGGGACTGGGACCCAGAACCACAAGGAACCCTCGACCCAACAAATCCAAGGAGTACAATATCTCCTAATGCCGACCTTCTATGAGCTTGGAAACATAGGAACGCAAATGCTCTGTGTGTCCTGGTTACACAAGTACTATTGATAGTGTTTTGACCTTGATTTAGCATATATCTAAGGCAACAGTGGCTTGCTGGAACATATTGAAGAGTCAATACAAGACACAGAATCAGACAAGGATCCAGAACCTAGAGAATCAACTCGTAGCTGAGAAATTTAATGAAGGAGAGACAACGGAGGCGTTCATAACGTGAATGAAAAATTTGTGTGACCAGATGGCTAGTGCTAGGATACAAAAGACTAGCAAAGAGCTAGCTTGGCAGTGTCTTTGGATATGTCCACCAAGGTTTGATGGACTAGTAATAGTGCTTAACACTCAGGTGAGACCCCAACCATTGTCATTTGAGGAGTTCTGTGCTTTACTTATGGAGGAGGATTTGAGTCTTAAAGCTCGAGATGGAGGCAACAATGGGGATGCTGCATTCTCTACCACTACGAAAGGCAAAGGTGGTTCTTCCACCAAAGGTGAGTCCTCTACTAGTGGTGACAAAAAGAAGAAGGGTGGCAAGAAGAAGTTTTAGGGAGAATGCTTCTACAACAAGAAGAAGGGCCATGTGATTGCAGATTGCCGGGTCAAGAAAGTAGATGAAAAGAATGGTACCCTAAAGAAGACAAATAAGGGAAAAGAGATAGCTAACACAACGGAAGCAGAGTTGGATCTATGTCTGGCCATTGAGGAAGAGTGTTCCTCTGTTCAAGAAGCATCAAAAGGCATTCCCACAAGAAAGCAAGAATAGAGCAAATGCTCCTCTAGAGTTGGCACATGTTGACTTGTGTGGTAAGATGCCTACATAGGCCTTGGGGGGATCTTCCTATTTTTTATTGATTGTGGACAACTATAGTAGGAAGATGTGGGTGTACTTTCTTTGCGAAAAGGCTCAAGCTTTTGGTAAATTGAAAGAATGGCTATAGCTTGTTGAAAATGAAATAGGGAGAAAAGTGAAGAAAATTAGATCGGATGGGGGTGGTGAGTTTGTTTCTACAGAGTTTGGAGATTTCTGAAAGAGCAAAGGGATCAAGCGACAAATGACGACACCACATATGCCTCATCAAAATTTAGTTGTTGAATGCCGAATGCGGACCACCATGGAGATGGGGAGGTGTATGTTGAAAGGTGCTAGACTGCCAAACCACTTTTGGGCTGAGGCTATCAATACTACAGTTTACATCCTTAATCACAGTTATACAAAGAAACTCAAAGGTAAAACACCACATGAGACTTACGGCACGATATGAAGTCATCTATCTCCCACTTTAGAATGTTTGGGTGTGAATGCTATGCGCATGTACCAGACAAAGAGAGAAACAAGATACAACCAAAAAAGCACCAAATGTATCTTCTTAGGCTATTGTGATGAGAAGAAAGCCTATAAGTTGTATGATCGAGAGGCAAATAAGATCATAGCGAGCTACGATGTGGTGTTCAGGGAGCAGCCACATGCAGTGGAGGTAGAGAAGAGCTCTTCCACTTTTTCATCAAGTGAATGCTATGTGCATGTACCAGACAAAGAGAGAAAGAAGATACAAACAAAAAAGCACCAAAAGTATCTTCTTAGGCTATTGTGATGAGAATAAAGCCTATAAGTTGTATGACCGAGAGGCAAAGAAGATCATAGCGAGCCATAATGTGGTGTTTAGGGAGCAACCACATGCAGTGGAGGTAGAGAAGAGCTCTTCCACTTTATCATCAAGCGAAGAGGTAATTCACTATGGACTTGTCCCAGGAGCTATAAAGGAGGAGGAAATGTCAGATGATGAGGGTATAAGTCACCAACCTATTGTTACACCACCGGAAAAGCCATTATCGCGATGGGTAAGGCAGCTCTATGACCATGATAACCAGATGCCTATGTTTGTTGAGCAACATGCAGATGGACCAAGGGGGTCTCAGAGAATCAAGGATCAAAGGAGGGCTTCTGCTCACATAGTCAATATGGCCTTGATGGCTGAGATTATTGCAGAAGTAAAGGATCCTACGAGTTTGGAGGAAGCACTTGCAGACTAAGATTGGAAAAAGGCTATGCAAGTAGAATATGATAGCATCATGAAGAATGAAACTTGGGAGCTAGTAGATCGACCACCTAACAAAAAGGTTATTGGCACCAAGTGGGTTTGGAAGGTAAAGTACAGGGCCGATGGGACTTTGGAAAAGTACAAAGCCAAATTGGTTGCACAAGGATTTTTGAAGGTTGAAGGGTTTGATTTTCAAGAATCTTTCACTCCGACTGCCAGAATGACCACTATTCGCATAGTACTATCGGTGGCTGCTCATAAAAAGTGGCTAGTTTATCAAATGAATGTTAAATCAACATTCTTGAATGGTGACCTCAAGGAGGAGGTGTACGTGGCTCAGCCACCTGGGTTTGAGGCCCCCCATTCTGAGAACAAGGTATGTAAGCTCAAGAAGGCTCTGTACGGGCTAAAACAGGCGCAAGAGCATGGTATCAACGGATAGATAAATTCTTTCATAAATTAAACTTCAAAATATGTACCTCAAATGCTAACTTTGTATGTGTACAGGAAAGGTGGAAAATCTGCTATTATTATTCTATATGTGGATGATCTCCTTATTACAGGTGATTATGAAGACATGATCCAGCAGACTAGAAAGGCATTGAGCACAGAGTTTGAGATGATATTGATGCACTACTATTCAGGGATGGAAGTCTACTGGCAAGATCTTCATCTCTCAGCAAAAATATGCAAAGGAGATCTTGAAGGCATTTGGTATGGCCGAGTGCAAGGAGATAGCTACGCCTATGGAGGCAAATGCAAGGTTGTCTATGGAGGATGCCTCACCACCAATAGACATCAGGAGGTACAGGAAGTTGGTTGGCAATCTCATCTATCTGTGCAACACCAGACTGGACATCAGTTTTGCTGTTGGCATTTTGAGCATGTCCTCCAATAAGCCCCAGGAGAATCATTGGAATGTAGGGATGCGGGTTCTCAGGTATGTGAAGGGCACTCTTGATTATGGCATCACTTATGGTATGGGCACTTCCTTGGCTGGTCATTGTGTTTCAGATTGGGTTGGAGATGTTGATTCCAGGAAATCAGTTTCTGGATATTGTTTCTCTTTAGGTTCAGGTATCTTCTCTTGGATTAGTAAGAAACAACCAACAGTGGCATTGTCTTCTACCGAGGCCGAGTATAAGGTAGCATGTTTTGCTGCTTGTGAAGCAGTGTGGCTGAGGAGGATCTTATGGCACATGGGAGTGCAAGAGGATGAGGCAACTATGTTGAGATGTGACAATCAAAGTTGCATGGCCATTGCTAAAAATCCAGTGTTTCATGCGCGCACAAAACATATAGAGATTCAGTATCACTATGTGCATGATTTGATTGAGGACGGGATAGTGGAATCGGTCTATTATCCAACAGAGCAAAATGGAGCAGATATCTTCACCAAGGCACTCAGGAAGGATAAGCTTCAGGGTCATCTTCAGAGACAGCATTGGGCCGAGAAGGTAGTTCACCTACGGGTGGACATTGAGGGGGGGTGTTAGATATGCTCAATGCCCCACCCTCCTAGTAACCACTAGTGGTCCAAGGTGCTCAAGTTGTAAGGCCCCCATATGAGGAGAAGCCATGTGTGAGCTCAGGACACTGGATGGATCCTGACTTGCATGTCAGATGAGATCTATCAATGAGACCGTTGATGGTAGATAGGTGATTGTGTGGGAGCCTCTTATTCTTGCTGGGGCTTGGGGGCCAGCTACCCGAACTGGGGGGTCCTAGGGGGGGCAGCGGCCCCCTTGGTGGGGGTTCAGGGGTGAGAGTCCCCGAGGCGATGGTATAGGGAATATTCCTTGAATATTCCATGGATGACTAGTCGTCGGCTCCACCGACTAGGTTGACTAGTCAGCTTCATCAACTAGGTTGATTGGTTGGTTCCACCGACTACGTTAATCTGACTACCACCCTCATAGCTATAAAGAGGCGACCTCCCTAGTCCATTGTACTAGATCAGATCTTCCAGCAGAGATCTTCTAGCTATTAGCTCTTCACCTAGTGTCTGCCTAGATCACCATCTAAGCTCCACTGCGGGAGCGCATGGGTGGATGGAGCCATCATCTGTACTACATTAGTATTGAAGGAAAATTTTGTTCATCTCCAGTTTGCTGTGTACTCTCTATTCTTTGTTCAGTTTTTGTTCCGCTGCATCGTGTAATTTAATAGTTTGTACTATAAGTGTAGCATAGGACCTCAAGTCATATTCCGATGAGAGACATAGGCTTAGGTGTGATAAGCAAACATAGTGCATGCATATGTGAAGGGATGTGCATCATCATGATTGGGGTAATGAAGGAGCTCGCATTCATTGGAGATTGAAGGGTTTAGGAGGAGTTTGAGGGTTAGAAGGAGGTTCCAAGGTTTAGAAGGAGTTCCAGGGTTTAGAAGAGTTCCAGGGTTCAAAAGGATCCAAGGTTTAGGGTATAGTACATGGTGCTCCCTCGTAGATCATGGAGGTTAAGGGTTGAAGGACTAAGGGTTGAGGGGGAGTATAGAAGTGGGAGATGAAGAAGGTGTAAGATCATAAGGGAGGAGGAGGGAGGAGGAGGAGGGAGGAGAAGGGAGGAGGAGGAGGGAGGAGAAAGGAGGAGGAGAGGGAGGAGGAGGAAGGAGGAGGAAGGAGGAGAAGGGAGGAGAAGGGAGGAGGAGAGGGAGGAGGAGGAGGGAGGGGAAGGGAGGAATGAGGAGGAGAAGGGAGGAGGAGAGGGTGGAGAAGGGAGGAGGAGGAGGGAGGAGAAGGGAGGAGAAGGGAGGAGAAGGAGGGAGGAGGAGAGGGAGAGGATGGGTTGCAAGGTTGGAGGAGAGGGGAGGAGAAGTTGCAAGGTTAGGACATGCTTTTGGATGTGGAGTGCAAGGAAGCATGGACACTCGGAGAGACAATTTCTTGGAATACCAAAGTAGAACTCAACACAATGTCCCAAAGAGTATTGGCTTCATTCCGTTATGGTGTAGTTATACCCTGGGGCACCAACTCCCTTTAGTAAGAAAACCTATCAAAATCTTGAGTATGAGATGAATTGATAAATATGCCATGAGTAGAAATTATTCAAATTTACATGATTTTGTTCTACACTAAAAGAGCTTCAAATATGTCTTTACACTTTGAAATTTGGGTAACATATGAAAAAGTTACATTAATTTGAAAGGAGATGGGTTATCATATTTTAGTCTATTTTTTGTTTTACCCCTCATCCAAAAGAACCCCCCCTGGGCCTCACATATTATGGAAAATATGTACAAATCTTAAAATCTTGCAGATTTTTCAAGATATATATCTAATATTTTGTGGAAGGGGGGTCATGAAATTATATATTTTTCCCTTGCATATTTGAATTTTTAAAAGGAATTCCATGCATATTATTTATGGACCTTGTCCCCCCATATCCTAGATTTTGGACAAGGGTAGTAACATATTACATATTGAGTTGGCACCCCAGGATTTAAACAAGTTGGAGAGCTTCTCTCTCTGAATGTAGGAATTGTAAGACATTCTCTCTCTACATCTAGAAGTTGCATGTAGGAGTTGCAAGTTGCATGTTTCATGTAGGAGTTGCATATAGAACTCGCATGTAGAACATGCATGTAGGAATCGCATGTAGGACTTGCATGTAGAACATGCATGTAGGAATCGCATGTAGGACTTGCATGTAGAACATGCATGTAGGAGTTGCATGTAGAAACTGCATGTAGGAATAGTATGTAGAACTTGCATGTAGAACATGCCTGTAGGAGTTGCATGTAGAAACTGCATATAGGAATCGTATGTAGAACTTGCATGTAGAATATGCAAGTTGGATTCCTAAGAGGGATTTATTCCTAGCCTTATGCAAGTATAAGCGGAGCTTTGTCACTACTCTACACACACATTTTGTGCTACCTAAGTCCATGTTGGCATAGAGACAACAACAAGATAGAGAGAGTGAGCATATGCATTATGAATAAAGCCTTATAATTTGAAAACCCTCAAGTGCTTGCATGGTTATGATATAGGGGCAAATGCAATGTTCACATGCCTTTATTGCTGGTGTTCACAATGTAAGCAAAATGCTGGATTCCAATGGGAGAATGGCATTCTATCTTGTAGCCAAATGCAAGCTTCCAATCATGATAAGAAGGATCCAAAGTGAAATCCCATCTTGCCCATCCCACTAAAGAGAGTACACATATGTACTTTACACGCATAACTATGAGTACTTGATAAGTTGTATTTGCATCTTGTTTATGTTTGGAATTTAATTCCGCAAGAAGTATCTACACGGTGCATTGCAGAAGTTGAGAAGTTTCTCTCAGAGATGGGATTTCATGGAGGACATGTCAAACTTAAGGAGGATAAGAAAATGTCTGGGGCAACAGATTATCTTCCTGCCAAACTGTCCATGGGTGGAGCAAAGGCAAAGAGATTCCTATCTAACGATGACAGTCTCGACAAAGACAAAGATACATTGTCTCAAAGCAGCTTGGGTTGGGGAGACTAGAAAGCATTGTGTGAATGCATGACCAATAAGGCTTCTCATCCTCAAGAGAAAATTTGAGAGCTAAAGTATGGACAAAGGTATATGCATTGATAAAATTGCTTCGCCATGGCCAAATCGATGAGATGTATTATGAAAGGTTCAGGATGGTTGTGAAAGAGTTTATGCAATTAATGATGAAAGCATGGGGGGAGTCGCACATTACGCATTACATGGTAATATTTAGCACTTGCTTTATTAAAAAATTTTGTTGTTGAAATGATGCTCTTCATGTTTGCATCATATTCTCTATGCACATGGACCATGGTCTGTATAGAATTGGGGCCCTTTGTGCATTTGGAATACATGAGGCATGGAGGAGTCACACTATAGAGACAAGGCAACCTATTCAAGAACTAAAGGCATGGTGGTGGTGTCACTCGTAGTAGCAATGCATTGCATGAGATGTTATTGGTTTTTTAGATGTTTACTAGGTAGTACTTTGAAGTCTGAAAAGGGGCATCATAACTTGCAAAATCAAATTGTATCAAAGAATAGAAGGTATAGTGCTTGGAAAGAATCTGTAGGGAGTTGAGGAGTCGCAAGAAGATGGTTGCAAGCTAGAGTGAGAGAAGGGAGCAAATGGGTCCAACCAGCAACAGAAACTATGGTGTAATTGTATACAATTATGAAATGAATATCTTGTTTATTTTGACCACAATCTGTGTACTCACTCTTGGAGTCCAGGGCCTTTGTGAGGTAAGGAGGTTGGGGATGGTGGGGACAGGGTGAGGGAGGGAGAAGAGAAGGGAGGGGCATGAGGCGAGGGGGGATTGGAGGGGTTACGGCGGGGGGCAGGGGATAGGGTGAAAAGGGGTGTAAAAAGATGATGGGCCTATATAAAAATTTTTAAAAAACCATAACTGTCATTATTCGATGGCATGCGTGAAGGATACTGCCAAACCCACAAGATGGCACCTCCACCCTTCCTCCTCCAGCTCCATCACCTCCATGGCATTTGTGCACACAAACCTCTGTGGGTTTGGTGGCACCTCGCCTAACTCTTGTGAGCCCTCCCCCAACTCTCATGAGCCCTCCTCGAACTCTCGTGAGACCTCCCCCAACTCTCGAGATCCCTCCCTCAACTCTCGTGAGCCCTCCCCCAACTCCCAAGCGCATGGGCCCATCAGCCCTCCCTCGACTCCTATGATCCTTGTCCCAAGTCCCGTGAGCCCTCTCCCAAGTCTTGTGAGAATTTTCTCCTCCACATAAGCCTTCTCCTCTGCATGATCCTTCTCCTCCCCATGAGTCCTTCCCCAAGTCCTATGAGCCCTCCCCCTCCCCGATATCGAGAAGCTTCTGGAGAATATTCAACAAATCACAACAAGAAAGAGTACTATCATCCCTATCTCGATGATAGAGCCTGTTATGGACGTGGTTCCTGTGCCCGTGCAACTGCGGGGGGTGAGGATATAGTAGACGCCAAGGAAGCCCCATCACAAGGACTTCAAAAAAGGTGTAGGCTCAAGTCATCGACAAGAGGAGGATTCAAAGGAGGATCGGTGCTGAGAAGAGATGCGCAAGAAGTTCAAAGCAGACAAGAGGCCATGGAGCCATGTTCGGGTACCTATTCGGCCTCCGCCAAGAGTCAGGAAGCCATACACAACAAAGCCAAGAGCAAGGGAGATCAGACAGCTACAGAAGAGCACTGATAACGTGATCCACGAGCTCCCTTCCAACGTGTGGTATGAGAGATAGCATAGGGGTACAAGGACGTTATGCACTTCAATAGAGGAGCTATGGATGAAGCAAGTCATCACCTCTTTATTTGAGGATGCCAACTTATTTTCCATCCACACAAAGTGCGTCACGGTCATGGACAAGGATATGGCTCTGGCGAAGTGGCTACGGATGGGTGGGCCCAAGCTTGAGACTCTAAGATCTCTTGGAGCGCACCCTTAGGACTTAGACTATCCCTTGCCCTTGAAGGCACATTCTTATATCTAAGGCCCAACGGGCAATCTCTTTTAATAAAATATGTCTACATTTTGTACACTATCGCATTGTTGTGTGAATTCTCCATGTTTATGATGACTGAATTTACTGTTCATTTCAAAGTTACTTTCGAATTATGTCAAATCCTGGAGGGCTTTCTTGGATGAAGATAGATTAGAGCAATCCATTGATTGGTTGGAATCTCATGCTTTAATTGGGTATCGCCCAAGATCTAGACCTTTAGTTTCTTTTCTTGAGGGATGGCTGAGGAATAATTGGATTAGAAAAGGCTTAGTGGTCACTAGTGTGAGATTCTTGAGAAGAGGTTTCTTTTTCTTTTTATTTGAGACTGAAGATATGGCTTGGAAGGCCCTGTACCATGCCCTCTAGATTATCAGACAACAACCTCTATACTTAGAGTTTTGGTCTTAGGACTTCAATCCTAACAAGCCTAGATCTACTTTTGTACCTGTGTGGGTTGAACTCCCTGACCTTCCCTTTTCTCTGGTAAACCAAGCTCCTAAGCTCTACAAAAGCTTAGGTCAGGTCACTGATGTAGAGAAGGAACAATTTATTAATCCTAGAGGACACCCTTAAGTTTGTGTTAGGTTAGATGTTGATGAAGAACTCCCAGACACCCTGGTAATTGTTAATAGGAATGGGAGCGTGTTCATGGAATAGCCTCTGGTTTAAGCCTCTGGTTTATAAGAACCTTCCCAATTCTTGTTTTTTGTGTGGGTTGTGAACCCATATAGTGAAAAGTTGTCCTCTGAAGAGGAACAAGCCAAAGCAATCTCAGGAACCAACTCAACAACAAGCCATCCAAACCCCAAGCCCAAGTGGACTGCTAAAGGAAAACATAAAAGTCAAACTCAAGAGAAGAGTGTAGGTACAGTGACAGTCAATGGGTTAGACAAGGAGGAAGAGGAACATAGAATTCCTAAGGTTCACCAAGTGAAGGATAGAGTCACATTTTCCTTGGCCACAAACAATGCATTTGAGGCACTAATAGATCAAGAAACTGAGCAATGGATTTAGGATGCCAAGATGGAAGAGGCTAAGATTAACCTCGCTGGTCCAAGGAGTTTGAAGAGGATGTCAATCAAGAGGATGCTAGCATGAGTGACTCTGAGGTAGGGGAATCAGAGGAAGAATAGGAAGAACTTCCTCTAGCTCCAAAATAGGAAAAGGCTTCTAAAGCCCCTGTCAAACATCAAAATAAGAGAAGAATCTCTTAGGTCAAAGTCTAGAGTGCCCCCCCCAAAAGCCCCGCCCCCAAGGCAAAAAGGGGAAAAGTAAGATGGTAAATAGTCCTTACTCATTCCACACACTTAATGTTTTTGGGGGTTGACTAACCCATGGAGAGGTAAGGAGTTAGCCAATTGGTTGAGAGGAAACTCTCTTTCTCCAACTTTTCTTGTATTGCAAGAAGTTAAAGTCATCAATGATATCTTAGAAAATAGACTCAAAAATGTTGATACCAAAAGGGTAGTAGTTCTTTACAAATCATGATGAAGGCAGGGAGGCATTGCAATTGGAATACTATCCCACTACAAAGATTGTGTTCTTAATTGCCATCAAGATTTAAACCATAGATGGCTGGATCTAGAATGCAAGGTGAAAATAATGTCTTTTATTGAGACACATACCGAATAGTCAGACAATGTTAAGTTTGCAACTTAGATAGGTTGCAGCCAGAAAATGACCTTTCTCTACAGGAACTTAAAGTGGCAACCTTCTCTATGGATGATGACAAAAACCTAGGGGAGGATGGGCTTCCAATAGAGTCTTACAAGTTTTTCTGGGACACAATGGGACCTTCTCTATTGGCAGTTTGGAGAGAGAGTGCTAAATAGGGTTCTTTACCCAACCACTTAAATGGAGGTGTTATAAAACTCATCCCAAAAGATGGTGACAGAACAATTTTAAAAAACTGTAGACCCCTAACCATGTTAAGCTGTTCTTACAAGATATATGCCAAAGCTATTGCAGTGAGATTGAGATGTGAAATGGATAATTGCATTCTGTAGGAACAGAAAGGCTTTATTAAAAACATGCATCTTTTGGAGGCAATTATTAAGAGGAGAGCCATCAAGAGGTTTGTCTAATAAAGATTGACTTAGACAAAGCTTATGACATGCTTAATTGGGATTTTTTTTGCAATCCCTTAACAATTTGGGGCTTGGAACCAAGTTCACTTCCTTTGTTGCCCTACTTCTCTCCAATGTTTCGACAAAGGTTTGTGTGAATGGAGAAATGTCTCAAAGCTTCATGCTAAAGAGATCAATAAGACAAGGGTGCCCTTTGTCCACTCTCTTATTTGCCATAGTTGCTGATGCCTTGGGATGGATAATAAAATATCAAGACTTGTCAATTGGGGAAATCAGAGGTATTGAGATCCCTTCAGGAAAGCATCTAGTGAATCAGCAATTTTTAGATGACATCGAGATGGCACCATTCTCACCATCAGGAATATAGATGCAGACATTCAAAGGGCTATGGATTTTATGGACATCTTTTGTTTGGCATCTGGTTGTAAAATAAACCATACAAAAATTGGCTATGCCTTGCTAACAAGTGGCTCTCAAAACTTTATGGAATAGATGGGTTGCAAAAGAATTCCATATGGTCAAATCATTAGGTTGTTGGGTATCCCTATGGGCTTCAAAGTTAAGATGAAAGACAGATGGGAATGGTTTCTAGATATATTCTCCCAAAAAAAAAAGACAGGCTCAGACATTTCATATATCCAATAGCTATTTTTTCTCTCTCCTGTTGGTGCCCCTCTTGAAATAGGATTAGAAAAGTTTATAAGAGTCTGCAGATCCTTCCCGTGGGGGGAGAGTGACACAAGAAGGATAATATCAAAGGTCAAATGGTCCTTTTGTACCAAACCCAGAAAGGAATGAGGGTTCGGAGTTATTAATATACAATTGGCAACATACAAACTGGCATGCCGCCACGCAGTTTGAATGGACACCGTGTTCTTCTGTCATGAAGCTATGTGGATGCTGCCAGGTCACTAGAAGCAGCTTTTTTTGTCTTTTTGCTCTGATTAGGAGATATCTGTCTATTCCTCTCTAGAGAGGGATTTTTTTTTTTGAGGACTTTATGTGTACAAATCATATGGACGATCATAATATAAACAAACTTTTTTTTTCTCCCCAACAAATAAATAAATAAAAACATCCATGAGCAGCTCATGTCTTGAAGTTGTGGTGGTGCAATGGTTTGGAGACGGGGCCATAGCTTGTTGATGTCATTGGAGTGATGAATGTTGCATTATACCAATACACATTCTTCTTTCGCAAGGCTGCATGCATTTGCTTACCTAAATCCTCACGAATCGTAGTGAACTTGCCTATGAATAACAACTGGTTCCCACTCCTCGAAGTTCGAAGGGAAAACATCTATCATGAATAAGAGCTCTTAGAAACCAAACAAAAAATTTCCAAATGGATTCATTACACTTACAGGTACATAGAAAGGCTCACAGTGTGATGGTATTCTAGATTGATTGAATGATGGAGGTAGCCACATATCTTTTCCATTGTAGCATGTTGCACTTTTGTAAGCCATTCTTTCTTCCCAAACTTGAACTTCAAGATGGGTCCCTTCCACTCATGCAAGATATCACCTCTCTTGCTCTTGGGAAGCTTATGTGGACCTTTGGCCGATCCTTTCATCCCTATCCAATCATTCAAGTTGTAGGTGCAAGGGATCCACTCATCCAATGCATTTTTGGTGTTGTGGAAGACACAAGAGGTCACAACATTGCATGGTCTTGTTGCCTTGATCCTCACCATGCTTGCAGAGGTTGCAACAGCAAGAATGGGACTCCTACATAGGGCAATGTAGCTCCAACAGAGGCACAAGAGAGGGACAATGAGAGGGACAGAGCATCACCAACAGAGGTACAAGAGAGAGAGAGAGAGAGAGAGAGAGAGGGGAGATAGAGGGAGGGAGGGAGAGAGGGAGGGAGAGGGGGGGTGGGGGGGGGGAGGTACACAACAAATGGGAGAGAGAGGGAGGGAGGGAGAGAGGGAGGGAGAGAGAGAGAGAGAGGGAGGGAGGGAGAGAGGGAGCAAGAGTGCGCGCGAGAGAGAGAGAGAGAGAGAGAGAGAGAGAGAGAGATGCAGCAAGCAAGCCAGAGAGAGAGGGGGAAGAGGGCAAATTCAAGAGAGGGCAGCCTCAAATTTCAAAAATGGAGGGAATGGCAGGTTGGACCAAAACAGTGGAGGCAGAGGCCCTAGAAAGAGGGGGGAAGAAACATTCGCCACAAAGGGCCCACAAGCTCGTTAAAAGCCGATTTGTTGGGCCCATGTGGGGGAGGTCCTGGGGAGGTGCACCTGGGAGGACGGTCAAACATGGGTTAAGGGGGGGGGATGGTTTGGGTAGTGCCTAGTGTACAACAACCAACATGGCTCTCTACAGGCCTGGCCACTCTCCACCTCAACATACCATTGCCCCACACCTTCTAGCACTCTCATTGGTACACCTCAAATCCCTCTCTAATCCCTTGAAATTATGAAACACTAATTGGAGGCCCTTTTGAGACCCCATCTCTCCCCTAATGATGGGACATCATATTTTATCAGCCAAAAATCGAGGACAACGTTTGGGACTGTTGACAAAGGACAACGTTTCTTAAAAACATTTTGGAATCATATGGAAAATATGGGATGACTACAAACATAATCTAGGCCATAAATTCCCTAGGTGAAAATTGTTAATTAAGACCCTCAACAATCAAGAAGAAGATCCTTGAAGCTACAACATTATGGTATATTTAATATTTATCAACTGTAACCATCACCTAATTGAGATAACATCAGTGGAATAACAAGAAAATTCATTATCAATTAAAATGTATGGAAGTGGAAGGTGTACCCTACAACTAATAGATGATGAAGTTCTATCATGTGGTCGGTGGCCTATTTTGGGACAACCCCCAGTCGGCCGTTTTGGGTGGACTGGGTCAGTCACCAATTGGGACTAACCAACTATGGCTGGTGGCTATATAAGAGCAAGCCCGGGAAGCCCATCATCATCACTAGCTACAGCAACCCTGATTACTTAGCATCCAGCTTCCGTCCTCTATTGTTTCCAGCATGCCATCAAAGCTTCTCTCATAGGAGCGCACGGCTGGGAGGCAGTGCCATCTATTGTATCAATTTTACAGTAATCAAAATTTTGATTCTCCATACTATCTGCTTCTCTCTCTTGCATACGAGATCCTGTTATCTATTGAGCACAGACGTTGTATTGTTTTCTTACAAGAGGGAGGCCTGAGATGAATTAGTTCTTGATTGGGGCTAGTAGATTGTAAAGATCTAATTGATACTAGCCTTGAGTTGTTCTCTTGGAATAATAGGAGGCTAGATCCAAACTTTAGGGTGGGCAGGTTAGATAGATAGTATGTGTCTAATGAAGGATGGTAGTTGAAATCACATTTTGGTGGTCCATTTGTGTTCTTGTCCTGCTTATTAGACCATTTGTATGTTCTACGTGGCAGGGGTAGATCATACAACATTCCATTCAAATTCGATAATCGATTATTAATCAAAGAAAGCACTTATCCTGACTTTTGATAGCAATGGCTTCGAACAAGAGCCAAAATCATATAGAACAAATGCTTGAAGAGGGAGATTTTGAAAATCAATTGTCAAAGCATCTCAAGGTTTAACAAATTCCCTTCTCAATCATATAATTTGCAGACATCCAATCCCAATAGAACTACTTGAAGAGAGAGATTTTGAAAATCGGCTCTCAAAACATCTCAAGGTTTGACAAATTCCCTTCTCAATCATATAATTTGCAAACATCCAATTCCAATAGAACTCCTACTACTCCAGTGTAAAGAGAAAAGATGACGAAAATAAAAACTCCATATGAACTTTGTACCCAAAGATGACTCACTAAATCAAGTTAGGGGAGTTGTTACTGAAAGGCACTAAGTGATCCATAAGTCAAATGCTATGAGAAGTATAGTCAATGAGACAGAGAGAGAGAGAGAGAGAGAGAGAGAGAGAGAGAGAGAGAGAGAGAGATCTTGCACACTCTAGTGCTGCACTTTGCAATTCAAATATCTTCTTGATCTAACCTCTTATTTATTTCTATCTATTTGAGGTTGATTTTTCGACAAGAGGGATATAGTTGGAGAAAATGTCCTAGAGAGAGAAATAGTAAGTCTAGAAAGAGAGTGACCTCTTAAGCACTCTAGTGCCATTCGTTGTGGTTAAAATATCTTCATGATGTGATCTTGAATTAATTAAAACATATTTAGAATAATTAAAACATCTGGGAGAGAGAAATAATCAAAGAGAGAGAGAGAGAGAGAGAGAGAGAGAGAATTATATCTTGACCTAACTCTGATTTGAGTTTATTTATTCTGATTGACTTTTGGCACAAGATGGATATATGATGGATTAATGTCCGAGAGTTTTTGTCTAGAGAGAGAGAGCAACCTCTTGCACACTCTATTGCCATGTGTTGTGATTCAAATATCTTCGTAGTCTGATCTCGAATTTACGTTTTTTTAATTCCAGGTTGATTTTTGGGACAAGACAAAGATATTTGCAATCAATATTATACAAGGAAAAAATTGTTTGTGAGAGTCGCTTTAGTAAATGCTATGTTCGGAAGAAAAAGACAATTGAGTATGTGGTGATAGCACATGCAAGGGGTCTGTAGTAGACATGTTCACCTCCATAAGAGAGGAGTCATAGCATATGTTAGAATAACATTTGCAAAGACACAGGTATCTAGGCCTTGTATGGGGTTAACCAGGGCTAATATTGGGTTACGATGACGTGGGATCATATCCACCTTAGGCCAAACCCTAATTTAAGAAATTTAAGACTTAATTTGAATTTTTCTAATGTATATATTTCAATTTGATTTTTTCTTATGTATTTTTTCAATTCTTGTTTCAATATGAATTTTCCTAATGTACTTGTTTTGATTATTACTAATGTTTCAATAATAAAGTAGGCATATATAGGTCCCATCATGCATAAAGCACAAAATATCATGAAATTAGGGGTTACATGAAATGTTGTTTGCGATGTGGACGTTATGTCTTATATGCCTAAAAACTAAAGGTGCATGGGTTGATTGCATAATTAGGAGGATCACTGATTAGATAGCTCAAGCTAGAGGACACAATTGTCACATCTATGAAAGGAGTTGTGCTTTTGTTCACACTCAATTTATGTAGATCCATCCAACATAAAAGAGTGTGGTTTATATTATGCCATTACATGGACTTCATTTCCCAATTTAGGATGGATGGATGTGGAAGATAAAATAGACATGTCTTTGGGCTTTTTAGTAGAGTTTTGAATACAAGGCCAGATACATGCAAGGAAGATCTGGGGCATGGGAAACTTGAAAGGTGATGTAATAAAATGAAGTGTCTTTTATGATTTTAAGGAAATGCCCATAACTCAATTTAATGTCTTTGGCCTCTTTTTGGATGACATTATTTGTCATGGTAGAGAGACAGGGACATATATATATAGAGTGGACAACCGAAGATAAAGGTAGAGAAAAAGTTGGGCTATATCTATCAACGGTAAACTAGGATTGTTTGGAACTCAAATTGATGCCTTGAGGCTTGAATCTCTATTGGATAAGGTTATTCGTTGTAGGTCATGGGGAGAAGTTTGTGATGTGTATCATGTGAGCGAACTAAAGGTAAGGGGTGAAAGCAAGAAAGAGTAGGCATTAAGCTCGAGAGGATGAAAGGGAAGGGGGCGAAAAGGGGTGATCTGAAGAAAGAGTGGGCATTAAGCTCGGGAGGATGAAAGGGAAGGGGGTGACAAGGGGTGATAGTTAGAAACAGTGGGCATTAAGGTGTGGAGGATGAAGAGTCTAATAGGGTGAGATGGATACGGAGATGGGAAACGTGAACGAACTCGAATGAAGATTTGGACTGAAAGGAATTGGGTCCGCTATAAAAGCCCAACATTTAACACGCTCACACGCCACACATGCAATGTACCAGACGACCCCTATAGAGTACGTGCGGGATCGTGGCCTGCAGCCAAAAAAATTATAATATTCACTCCCAATAAGTGAAAAACAAAAAAGACTTCTTTTCTCACGCTCCGCCAACTAAAAGCCGCCGTCTTAAACTAAAATAATTTAAAAAATAAATAAAAGGCAGCCCTTTTTGAAAAATATTTTCCCCATCGTTTGAACGGGCTGCAGTCAAACCGTCAGCTTTTTCGGTGGCCAATGGGGGGGCCGGCCGCCCAATGAGCGTTGAACAAACGGCCGCCGGAAACGTCCTCGAGAAGCTAGCTTTCCCGCCGTGGAATGGCCGCTGGCACGTCCAAAAGTCCGAGAATGGAGACCGGGACCCGGCAAAGAATCTGTCGTATATGGTAAAAGTGTCCGTTCTTGTGGTAGAACGTCACTTTACGGTGGATCACGACGTAAATCACCGTGGCGTACGCCCTGGTCAAAGGGCCGGTCCCCCCGCAAGTACAACTGCATGGGGCCCGCCCGCTCTTTGGCCATTCGCATCCATCGTAGGTTACAGGTAGGTTGTACCTACCCCTTGTCCACGTCAGCTCGGGGAAAAGAGAGGATCTTTATGCCGCATCTTTTACTCTGCACAGCTTTTACAAGGACCCTGGACCCGAATCCGCGTGACGCGTCCCTTTCTCAGCGTTTTGAAGTAAGATGCTCGGCGCCACAGCAAACCTTTCCTCTCAGCCTTTCAAAAAGTTGACCTTTGAACCGAATCAACCTCTACGTAGTTCAATTAACCCAATAGAAGCCTTTCTAGAATAAAGGAGAATTTACAAGCACTTTGCATGCCAAGTTCTCTTGAAGGGGAGGAGTCACATGGGCTTAAGGCGCATTAACATGTTGTATGCGGCAACCTAGCAAGGTGGGGAGATGAAGAAAATAATGAAGCTAAGAGTCAAACTGACTCCATTTATTGTGATTGGGTACTCTCTCCTTAGGTGTCATGCGAGAAAATTAGAAACATAGATGATAAAGCACTTATTTTGAGCGAAACCATTGGTTTGTTAAGAAGTATTGAAATACATTTTGCAAGGTTGTCAACCATAATGTCGAGTGCGCATGCTTCATTACGTGGTTGAGCACCTTGTACCCTCTTTAAGGTAAGGTGTCAATTTCACTCATTTGAGCGGGTGTGTGTGTGTGTGTGTGTGACTATGTGTGTCAAATCGAAAGAGTGAGAGCAATCCTCTTTAATGTTCTCATGAATGGTATACTACCAGATAGGATGATCTATAACTGGCATTGGACAAAAACACTGCCCATTCCCCCACCTCCGCACACACACACACAGCTAGATGTATGTCCTTTAGCTAAGCCTTGAGGGGCCCCCCTTTCCTCTTTGGCAAGAATGCTCGAGGGTTCCATGTTCATATGAAGGATGCATGCTTGTGTGTGTGTGTGTGTGGTGGGGTGGGGTGGGGGGGCAATGCACATGAGAGGCAAATGCGCAACTAGTGCAATCCCATAGTTGAGCTCTAAGTACTTGTGCATTTCAAAGCTGGGCAATTTCTAATGGCCTACCCATTGACTTCTGTACCAGCTAGTGAGGGTTAAAAGCGCTCCAGCTGAACAATAGTGCCAAAGTGCAGCATTTTATTGGTTGTAGAAAGAATGGTGCTTTGGTGCTAGAAATGGCATCCTAAAAAATTGAGGTGCAAATTTGAGCACCAGTGGCGCTCCAAGATGGTCTCAAAATTTGTGCCAACCTTGAAAAAAAACTACTAGCCTAGGTATCATGTGCACTGGGCCTGAGAGAGAGAGAGAGCCTTGAGTGTCCTCTCTTTCTCCTTCTGTTGATATCTCTCTCTCTCTCTCTCTCCACACACACACACGCACCCTTTTTTCTGTAAAAGTGCACGCACGCATGCACATTGGGCATGCACATGCGGCTTGCTTGCAAGCTCACATGCGCAAAGAGAGAGAGAGAGAGAGAGAGAGAGAGAGAGAGGCGCACACACACACATGAGAGACATACTTATTTTTTGTGAGACGACATGAGAGACATACACACAAGCGTGAGTGCTAGAGATGAACATGGAAAGCCCTGACGCCTGAGCATTCGTGCCTCACGCAGGAAGAGTGAGGGAGGCAGGGATGGCCCACGCGGTTTTTGGAGATTGATTTGAGGAGGGGGATACGCAAAATACGTTCTCGAGGGTGGGAGGAGAAGAGGGAAGGGCCGCAAAAGGTTGGGGAAGCGTGGGCGTCGGGGGACTCTGGGCTGCCTTCTGCTTCTCCTTCTTCTGCTCTGCAAGCACAACACCCAACGCAAAAATAGTAGCTTCTTTTGCGGGTCTTCGAGCCCAAACTCATTGGCCGATCCTCAACACACGTCTTCCCTTCCAACCTCCTTTTTCTCTCCTTCCTTCCTCGCTCCCCCGCAGCCCATCATCGCCCTCCCCCCCCCCCGGCTCGCCATGTCCCTCCTCCCTCGTGACAAGATCAGCTGATCCTTCCTCCCCCCCCCCCCCCCCCGGGCTCCTTTTTCAGGTCTCTATCACCTTCCCTGTAGCCCTCGCTCCTTCCTTAATCAAGTTCAACCACCCACTTCTCATGGCGAATTCCTCCTCCACCCAGTCCAACCTCCGCCCTTGAGGCCTCTCCCTCCCCCTACTCATGATCATGGCCTCCTCCTCCAGCTCCCCTTGCGCTGCTTGCAAATTCCTCCGCCGAAAATGCACCCCCGAGTGTGTCTTTGCGCCTTACTTCCCTCCTGACCAACCCCAGAAATTCGTCAACGTGCACAAAATCTTCGGCGCCAGCAACATCACCAAGCTGCTCAACGAGCTGCCGCACCACCAGCGCGAAGATGCCGTGAATTCCCTCGCCTACGAAGCAGACGCGCGCGTCAAAGATCCTGTGTATGGATGCGTCGGAGCTATTTCTTTACTTCAGCAAAAGATTGCACAGCTGCAGGCGGAACTCGCAATGGCAAGGTCGGAGCTTGCTAGATATGCAAGTGCAGGGTTACTTACAGGGCCACCCGGCTCCCTAATTCAACAAGGGACTCCGTCTCTAGGAATCGGTGTGGGGTTGCCGGGTCCTTCGGCGCGAGATCAGCAAATCTTTGCTAGGGAACAGATGATGGAACCCTTAAGAAGAGAACAAATGATGGAGTATGCTAGGGCGAGTACAGGTGGGTCGTATGAAAGCCTCTCGGTATTAGGGCTTACAGGAGGATTCATCCCTCAGCAAGCAAACTATCCTCCCCCCAGACCTGCTCCTGGAAGTCATGATGCGGGCAGTGGTGGAGCTCAGACGGGACACTTCAAGGTCGAACCATCCCAGTGAAGATCTAAGGTTTGTGAGTCGTATGTCGGCCAAAACTTGTACTTAGCTGAGAATATGAATCCTTCGGGTAATTCGTATAAGTGAGGATCTAAGTTTTACTGTGTCTATTCCATCACAAGCTGGTGACACTGTAAATTGATAACGAAGGCCGTCAACGTCTTTTTTCGCTGCATGTTTGAACGGCAGAATTTTGTAGGCTTCAGAATTGTTTTAGAAGCGCCGATTGTCGAACATGATTCTCTACCTCCGGACGATCAAGGATGCATAACAATCGATCATAAGCCAAGGAAGCAAGTGCTTCTCTTTTCATTGTTCATTGCCATTTTCAAAAGACTTAATAGCTAGGGCGGCGCGTGGATTTCTTACCATCTGTCTGCAATATTTTATTAGTGTGTGACGAATGATCGTTTTGTATGTACCAGAATGGGACTATACATGCATCTGCGGATGATCGATCTTGAGCTTCCCTGCTTCATGACTGTAAAGTTTTGGAGTGCAGCTTTTTGCATTGGTTTGCTTGCGAACGAAAGCTTCGAACAACTAAGTTGTAGACATGTGTTCTTCATGTGCGGCAAGGGTATCTATTTCAGGTTGATCTCCAGATTTGTTTCCGTTTTACAAAATTATCATTGTGTATGCAGGAAGCAGAGGACCTCTAACGATTGCATTGAGGAACACGCTCGAACGCCTTACGCCTCAATCCTATTGTGGACAGAGGTACATAACCTTCCGTAGGCCTTCGCTCTTTCATGGATCATGCTTGCAAGAGCTTGTATAGCTAAGACTCGTGTATATGCAAAGTGGGGAAGGTGTAAAGGCCTTATGGAAGCAGTGTATAAGTCCTCCCCCATTTCATTTTGCCACAGCATTCTCTCATACCTTGTGTTAAAAATGCTTTTATTCTTCATAGTGAGACCTTTACATTGGAAAACACACACACATTCATTTAGACATGAAGTGAGGGAGTTCTTACATTTGTTTATAATGGATTCACAGAACAAAATCATTACACTCTTGTGAGAGCTTCATAGTGCTTCTTGTAACTTCTCTTTTATGCATTGTGTCTAATTATGACGCTAGAAAATAAGAAGCCTATGTTAAAACTTTTTGTTTTGCACATTCTCATATGTACTTCATTGTAAGCATGCGAGAAAGGATAAGGTTTGCATGTGATCTTTCATACTACTCTCCATGGCACACAGTTATGAGTCTATAGACAAGTGAAGAACATATGACGATTGTAAATTTGTCTCCCCATTTGAATGAATATTTTAGGCTTCACTCTTGGTCCTCTTATTGTCTCTCCAAGATAGTCAATTTGGACACTCTACACTTTACATCATCTTCACAATTGTACCATCTTCCACAAATTGAGTGTAGAATTTCTAGTACTCCGGCTTCTATCAACCCTTAGCAAATGTTGAAGCAGGGTAATTGTATACCGTATTTTATGATTAGCTCCTTCCTTAGGTCTTTAGCATCTCAAGCAACGTCTAAATGAGGGATTGATATAGAGCTAACGACATGCCAGCTAGAGTTCATGATCTCATCTTTAAAAGTATTCATCTACTCTAGTCTTACATGTTGTGCTTGTTAGGGAAGAAACCAACTACGATGAACTAACTATTGGTGGACTTCATTTCTCATTCCATTTGGACATGTGTGGCTACTCTCAAGTCAACATCAGCATAGGTGTGGCTACAAACACATCGGCTTAGGTAGGAAAAGATCATGGGTATCATTATGCACAGTGACTAGTCAAGGGAGATCCTTTACAGACAAATTACATCTTAGCCTCTTTGACTATAATAGTTTCAAAGTAAGACAAAGAACTTGATCGAAACTCTTATGCATACATGGTTCCTATGAAAATGTAAACTAGGAGAAAAGGTTGTGTTTCTTGTGTGTGGTTCCTATCAATAAAGCTTGCTCATGGTCTTATAGATTAGTTCGTGGAGGCTCCTCTTTGTATTCATTGAGGATACCCTTGTGGAACCCATTTTTGTATCACTCAAAGGACCTCTTCTCAACTCCATTCTAGCAACTATAGTTAACCCTTCATTAGCATTAAAAAGTGCCCTTAGCAATAGTCTCACATGTTGTGCTTGTTAGGGAAGAAACCAACTACGATGAACTAACTATTGGTGGACTTCATTTCTCATTCCATTTGGACATGTATGGCTACTCTCAAGTCAACATCAGCACAGGTGTGGCTACAAACACATCGGCTTAGGTAGGAAAAGATCATGGGTATCATTATGCACAATAACTAGTCAAGGGAGATCCTTTACAAACAAGATACATGTTAGCCTCTTTGACTCTAATAGTTTCAAATTAAGACAAAGAACTTGATCGAAACTCTTATGCATACATGGTTCCTATGAAAATGAAAACTAGGAGAAAAGGTTGTGTTTCTTATGTGTGGTGCCTACTCGGTTCCTATCAATAAAGCTTGCTCATGGCCTTATAGATTAGTTCGTGGAGGCTCCTCTTTGTATTCATTGAGGATACCCTTGTGGAATTCATTTTAGTATCACTCAAAGGACCCCTTAACAACACCATTCTAGCAACTATACTTAACCCTTCATTGGCATTACAAAGTCCCCTTAGCAATAGTGTGTGAGGTGGTCTATGAGCTCTCATCCCAAAGGTAGATGGTGGGTAGCCGTAAAAGATGTTATTGGTAAGAAATAGTGCGTAAAATGTGAGTGAAAAATCATGGCTCAAATCCAAGTTCTTAGATTGGTAAAGCCACGCAACCAATAAAGGACTCTCTCCCTCATAATCCTAGTCCCTGTTGATATGTTGTTATTATGGGTCATCATGTACATGAATTTCATGAACAAAATTGTGTAAATAATCTTGGTCAGGTGGAGTATTTTAAACTCTGGAAATAATTTACTATATGATCCATATAAAATTTATCCCTCTCCAGTAGAGCCTATCAATGGATTATTTTAAACTCTGGAAAATATTTATTATATGATCCATAGAAAATTTACCCCTCTCCAATAGAGCCTATCATTATTGGTAAATTTTCAAAATTTTTCTCCAAATATATTGGTAATAATATTATTGGTATTTACATCTCATTTACAAGCAATAGTTTTTAAATTATCGATTGTAAACTTGGAGTTTCCATTATTATTTTTTGCTACATTCTAAATTCTTTATTTGGCTCCTCCCTCCTAGGGTAACATATGGCAAAGGAGGGGGACTATTTAACCCTATAGGCACTCATTTTGTAAAGAGAGCAGCATGTAGACCCTTTTGATAGCCTTGCTAATATTTTTAGTGTATGAGGAGACTTGTCACTACTATGGACTAGGTTGTGGCACCCCTTCACCTTGTATCTTCCTTACTGAACATGTTGCATTATCTATATTTAATTTGTTCAATTTCTATGGATCGGGGTGTGGGAACCCCACACCTTGTGTCCATGAGGGGTGTACCTAAAACAATAGCACCATATAATGTAGGTTCAACATGAGGGGTTTTTAATCCAAATTTTCATTGGAATATACATGGAGAAGTAGATTTTCTAATTGATAAGATCATAAAATTTAAATTCTTGTAAAGGCAAAGGAACATAGGGCTCGTATGTAAGTAGGGGCTTAAATATTACCCCCCTTGAATGCACATTGCATGCAAGTTTTTCTAGTAGTGCACCCCTTGGGCCTACCTTCCTCGGTGAACATCTATGTGTTTTTCACTTGGTATGAGAGCCATGTGATTCTGTGCATAGACTAATAGCCAAACTACAAGATAGTATAAATAGTGATACGTCTCTTATGGGGAGGTATGGCATGTTTGATAGCGGCGATGGTGGAAACGATGGAAATGTATGATATGCAATGTCATATGTGGTAGCTATGACTGCTGCGACTCCGCTTCGATTGTCCATGGAAAATCCCACCATGATGTCACACGACTTTGTACTTGATGGTGGATAGTTGGGACCTATATCTTGTGTGGGTAGGTGGTTGATATCTTTAAGTGGGATGATTTGACACTTTCAGGATCATGGCTAATGGGTGAAAGTTGGAGACGTTGGCTCCTCCTTCTCCCAGGGAGACTTATGGAAGTAGCATATATACAAATGAGGCCTCATTAAACACAGAAAAACAATTTCATTTAATGAAAATTTTAAACATGTAGGTGATTCCCTACGAATGTTTATACAAGAATGTCATCAAGAGGTTGGCATTTTGCAATAGTTTGCAAAAATGCATAAATTCACAAAAAGCAGAGCTTTGATAAGTTGTAGCAAGCATCACTTTTATTGAAGTGGAGAGCCTACATACTTGCCACCATCCAACAAGAAAACAAGGTAAGAACCACCTTAACCTTAGTTGGGAAGACAAGTGTCATAAACAACCCTTGTTATTGGGATAACAATAAAAATAAATGCTTAACCACAAAATTGTCAACCTTGATGTAAACGTCAGAGTATGAAGTTGATTGGAGTAACCATGAATTTAGGGGAGGAATGTAGCCTAATAAACGAAAGAATTTGAGTGTATAAAGATGATTGGAATAACCACAAATTTAGGGGAGGAGTGTAGGATAAAGGGAAGAAGAGGTACAACCAAAAAAGATTTAATGAATCAAGTACGAAAGAAAATGGAAAATTATAAGAAGAATTAGGGAAGAAGATGGAAAATTATTGAAAATAATGAAATAATTACGAGTGAATTATGAAAGCATATGGAAACTCAAGGGAAAGGTTTTAAAAACAGAGAAGGTAGAAGAGAATCATAGATGGGGATTTGGGGGGGGGGGGGGGGCAGAAAGGAAGTTTAACATAAAAGGACATGTTAAACAAGGCGACATCGGAGGTAGCATAAAACAAAAGCCGCGAAGGTGTGGTTTGCAAAAAGTTGTGACCTTTGCCAATGGTTGGGACAGCCCACTGATTGAGACCGCATGCCACTTAATCCCATCTTGCCTCTAGAACCATTTCAGAAATGGGGCCTGGATTTCATGGGCCTATTCAAGCCCGCAACTACCCACACCCAAATTTGATCAACTGCAAGGGGAAAAATACTTTACTAAAATTGATTTAAGATCAGGATATCACCTCAGGGGGGTCACTATGTATAAACCCTCTATATCACATGCGTTCAAGGCCTATATTTAAAATCCCTTATCTGTAAATTTTTTCATTAATAAAATGTACCCCGTTTCTATACAAATCTGTAAATTTTTTCCAAAACTAATTTAAATAGTCCCTTATGTATATTTATTTCTGTAAATTTTAGAAATAAAAAATATCCTTCTGTTGAACTCATGTGATAGGTTTACATATGATGAGCGACCCCCCCGAGGATATCACCAAGTACGAATTAGGGAAGAGGATGTACCTAAGACATCACATTTTCTTCTCTGCCATTTCTTAGGAATAAATGACAACACAAAATGGCAACCATTTCTTTCGAGCAGTCAGATCTCTCCTCGCTTAATGGTGCGGGCCAATATAACGAATGACTATTTTGAAGCAGGTTGCAAGGGATGGCATGGACCTATTTGTCGCCCATTTCCTTGAAGGCCATGCTCCTTCGTTGTAGTCGAGGTGTCAGGGGTCTTCAAGTCTCGCTGCCTCCACAGCTCTCCGTTGGTAGTGTTGGTTGCTCACGCTAGTAGGGATTTCCTTATTTCCATCCTTGGGTTCAGTGTCTCCTTGGATTCTCTGCTCTTCCTCGTGATGCGGGGGAAGGGGGATGGAAAGTGCTCTCAGTCTCTTTCATTTGCGTTCATTCCGGAGGGCGGGAAGGGATGGTTAGTCCTTTCATCTTCCCTTCAAACATCTATTTTTGGGGGGTTCGGGGATCTGTGCCCCAGAGCTCCGTCAATGTCATTAGTAAATGCATTTCGATGTGCCTCTTAGTGCCCCATAGTGGGGTATTTCGATTTTCTTTATCATTCCCACATTAGTTATGGCTTTTCGAGGGTCCATGGTGTTAACCTATGGTACCTTGGGTGGTTGGTCCCATTTCCCATAGTAATCTCTTGGTCATTATCTTATCAACCCTCGTGGTATCTTCTGGATCCATAGGTGGTGCCAATTTTTCGTAAGGTTATGTGGTTAATTCTATGCTTGTTAATCAAGCTTGAGGGAGGATTCCTGCATGTGTATCCATAAGGTCGCTATCCCCTAGGGAATGGCTTTTAGTTGGGGGGACTTCCTTGTTGCTTGGTAATCGATAGTCTCTGACCTCGAGATCCCTATTAGTGTATAGTGTTCGTGAATTTTCTGTAGGCTATTAATCATTCCTATGCTTTATTTGGAGGATTACCAAAAAGCGAGCGAAGAAAAGCGAGCAGCCCCAAATAAGCGAGCAAGATTAAATAGGTTTCAAGCGAGCGAGAACCTCATCCAGCATCTTATTCCTCTCAATATCATTGGAACAATTGATGTGATCATAAGCAAATTAAACATATTCCAACAATGAAGGCATGCTTGAAACTCACAATTAACTTCTCTTTCATCCCATACTATCAATTTGAGTCATTGTGGAGAGGTAGAGACACAACAATACATAAAATTTGCGATAAAAAAAGCAAACACTACTCAGATTGAACATCCACACAGCAGGATAATGATAGATCACAATGTAGAATATATGACTGAAAATATGTAAACATGATCATGTGCTACATATACATATAATGTCTTTTATGCTTGCAGAAGATCATCCATACATTCGATCCAAAAACATGGAAACAGAACTAACTATGTCAAAAGAAAAAAAACACATTTTCATCATAAGGATTAATTTTGCTTAGTGAAAATACCTATGTAATCTGGACAATACCATGCTGTAAAAAACATAGGGAGCCAAAAAAGGATTTTAGCCCTCCATATTTCTATTATGACCAATGTCTGAATGATAGTTCTATCGGAACTAGAAATGAATGCATCTAACCACTATGTTGAGTGCTCATCCAGTATCTTGTAGACTATTATGTTAAACTCAATACGTGACCACAAACTCAAGCATAAGAGGAGCATGATTCAAGTGAAATAATTGGCAAAGACACTCGGTAACTAGTATCCTACTGCATCTAACAGAAAATATGCACCAGGCGTTAACAAGCTTTTATTTCCACCCGTATAAGCAAACTCGTATCTTGTAGTATGAAAAACTTTAAGGAAAACATTGCACTTAATGCATCGGTTAAGCCAGTGACTACTCATCATGCACAATCAAACAATCATCAAGGAAAGTCTAGTCAAGCAAGTTGAAGCAAAAAACCAAATATCTATTCGAATCTATGCCGTGGTGTATCCGCCAACCATGAGTAGCAAAAGAACCTATGAAAAAAGCAAAATAGGGATTATGCCACTCTACCATTATCACTTCCATGCTACAAATAAGGGAATACATAGTCATTTTAGGGTACTTTTAGGGTTCATTCCCAACCACTAAAAAGAGAGCCAATGCTATCTATTTGTATTCATAAAATCTTTATGAACATTATCATGTTCAATATAAGGATAGGAGCTAGCTCAATGGGTAGTCTTAAACAAATATAAATACTATTCAAATTTTAACCTTATGCAAAAGCTTTTTTTTTAACACAAAGTAAAACTTGATTATACATATAGATGGGAATCAGGTCACCATTGTAAGTATGTATTTAGTAATTAAGTTGAAAATATTCCCTTAGAAAAATAGCTCAATCAACATAGTACCCATATTATATATCCAAAATTTACAAGATCTCATTCATACCATTAGATTGTTTTCATCACTTGTCATCAGTACTAACCTCAATTGGCATTATGTATTTGGGTCAAAATAGTTTTTAGTATAGGATATAATGGAGCAATACATTTATGTAATATCTAGTGATCATAGTTTCTAATATAGGATAAAATGGAGCATAGAGTAATGTTGTCATTCAAAAATGATAATATACCTTCCTTGACCATATACAAGTATCATGCATTCATAAAAAAAGTTAGTCATAAACTGCAATATAATGTGCCCATAATGCATGTACATTAAATCTTCACATGTTAGAATGTGAGAAAGGGAATAATTTAACTATGAAATCAGGGATCAATGTAGGAAATGGTCTTCTATGCACACATATATGCTAAGGGTCCATCTAATACAATATTGGAAATTGATGTGAGTATAAGTATATGCATCCATCGGTGATGTATATGAGTGTATGCATCCATTTGTGATGTATATTGTTGTACTAATCCATGGTGCTTTACAGCTTGAGTTGTTTGTAGCACAATTAATCACAACAATTTTGTATTTTTTTAAAGAAAAATGCCATAAACAATTCATGCTGCAAAACACACACAAAAAAATGGCATTTGTAGCATTAATCCAAGCATTTCCTACAAGCAATCTCCATCCCTCCCTTTCCTGCTTACTCTTTCGGCCACCTCCACCCTCTTGTTGCCCTTCAAGACTGCCTCTTGCCTCCTCGGCTCCTTGCTTCCTCACCTCCTCACCTCCTTGCTTCTTTGCCTTCTCACCTCCTTGCATCATGCTTGTTGATGGCAATTCCAAGGCTATCCCTCCCCTCATTGGCCAGCTTCTCTACTCCTCACGTCATCCTTCTCCTCATTTTGGTGTCTCCAATGAATAGCTTGGGGGTCTTGTTTTTGGAGGAGGGAAGCATAAGAATGGCAACACCTTAATGCGCTGTCATTTTTCGTGCCTTTGCCACCCAAAAACAAGACCTGCAAAGCCCTTGCTTAAGCTTGAATGAGCCTTTTGATTTTGGGCGTGTTAAGCCATTTTTTACCATTATACCCCCAAAATCAAGAGGCTCATTCAAGCTTAAGCAAGGGCTTTGCAAGCATTGCAAGTCCAGTAAATGAAATCAATCAGATTAGGAATTGGCAAACTCAATTTGGGAATGGTCAGAAATACTTTGTCTTTGAATAATGCCTTGGATCATGGGATGGGGTCCCATGAACCTGCTGCCTATGACAACGAATGATTCTGCCCTCGATTAAAGGTGACGTGTGTAGTAGTAAAAGGATAGCCCTCATGGAATCTCTAAGGGGTCTTGATTTTGGCCATGATTTGCACATTCTAGCACTTGAGCCATATATCAATTTCCAACACTTGAGGCATATAGTGGCTTTGCCCACGCAACGTTTCCAGCTGCAATCCAAGCATCAAGCAATCTCATATTCTGTATCCAGAGACATCATGAGGGGTAGAGCCTCTTTTTGGTAGTCTCACTAGCAATATGTATTGAAAAAAAAATGTATTCAATTATTATATTCTTCCTTGCTATATGAATGCTCTTAATGCATCCAAATTGTAGAACTACTTCAATACTACTTCTTAGTTATATTGTATAATAACCTCCGTATGTATGCTCGTGAGACAAAAAAAAAGAGACCTGGCAACCCAAAAATGATAGTGCATTGATGCGCTGCCATTTTTGGGCTACTAGGCCTCTTTTTTAATGTTTCCTGAACATAAGAACAAGCACTTATGTTCCTTACCTTTCTTTCCAATGGGGGTCTTGATTTTGGGGGTGTATGCCAAAAATTGATAAACAACATTATTTGATGCATATAGTTTTATTAAATCGATAAAATAGGCATGAAAACATCTAATTGGCTCTTGCCATTTGATTTGATGTATGACATGACCCCATTTGGATTTGTAATTCCAAAGATATGGGGTCTTACTTTTAGGGCTTAAATGCCTAAAATAGGCAGCGCGTCAATGCGCTGCCTATTTCATACATTTAGGCCTCAAAAATAGGACTCCATGTAGGACCAAATGAGGTCCTACTTTTGAAGCCTAAATGCATGAAATAGGCAGCACATTGACAAGCTACCTATTTCAAGAATTTAGGTCCTAAAAGTAGGACCCCGTATCTTTGGACTTACAAATCCCAATGGGATCATGTCCTATATCAAATCGAACAGCAAGAGCCAATTTAGATGGTTTTCATGCCTGATTTCTCCATCAATCAAAACTGTATGCATAAATATATACATCAAGATATGCATCAATATATGCATCAATATATACATATGTATGTATGTATATATATATATATAGATAAATACATACATGTGTGTGTGTATACACACACACACACACACACACACACATATATATACACATATAGATATATATGTATGTATATACATACATATATACATACTTACATACATACAACAAAATGGGGGTCTTGATTTTGGGGGGGGTATGCCAAAAATTGATAAACAACATTATTTGATGAATATAGTTTTAGTTGATGGAGAAAATGGACATGAAAACCATCTAAATTGGATCTTGCCATTCAATTTGATATATGACATGACCCCATTCAGATATGCAAGTCCAAAGATACGGGGTGCTACTTTTAGGGTCTGAATGCCTAAAATAGGCAACGCGTTAACGCGCTGCCTGTTTCATGCATTTAGGCCTCAAAAGTAGGACCCCATTGGCAACACAATGGGGTCCTACTTTTGAGGCCTAAATGCATGAAATAGGCAGCGCGTTAACGCGCTGTCTATTTCAGGCATTCAGGCCTTAAAAGTAGGACCCCGTATCTTTGGACTTACAAATCCAAATGGGGTCATGTCATATATCAAATCAAACGGCAAGAGCCAATTTAGATGATTTTCATGTCCATTTTCTCCATATATCAGAATTGTATGCATCAATATATACAAATATGCATCAACATATACATACATACATACATACATACATATATATATATATATATATATATATATATATATATATATATATATATATATGTATGTATGTATGTATGTATGTATGTATGTATGTACATGCATATATATACATACATACATACATACATACAAACATCAAAAGTAAGACCCCATTGGTTTCCCATGTCATGCATTTTGTTGTCTCTTGAGCATAACAACAAGCACTTGTGTTCTTTACCTTTCTTTGCATTGGGGGTCTTGATTTTGGGGGGGTATGCCAAAAATTGATCAACAACATTATTTGATGAATATAGTTTTAGTTGATGGAGAAAATGAACATGAAAACCATCTAAATTGGATCTTGCCGTTCGATTTGATATATGACATAACCCCATTTGGATATGCAAGTCCAAAGATACGGGGTCCTACTTTTAGGGCCTGAATGCCTAAAATAGGCAGCGCGTTAATTTGATTTGATATATGACATGACCCCATTTGGATATGCAAGTCCAAAGATACGGGATCCTACTTTTAGGGCCTGAATGCCTAAAATAGGCAGCGCGTTAACGCGCTGCCTATTTTAGGCATTCAGGCCCTAAAAGTAGGACCCCGTATCTTTGGACTTGCATATCCAAATGGGGTTATGTCATATATCAAATCGAACGGCAAGAACCAATTTAGATCGTTTTCATGTCCATTTTCTCCATATATCAAAATTGTATGCATCAATATATACATATATGCATCAACATATACATATACATAGATACACACACACACACACACATATAGATATATATGTATGTATATACATACATATATACATACTTACATACATACAGCAAAATTAGGACCCCGTTGGTTACCTATTTCATGCATTTTGTTGTCTCATGAGCATAAGAACAAGCACTTGTGTTCCTTACCTTTCTTTGCAATGGGGGTCTTGATTTTGGGGGGGGTATGCCAAAATTTGATAAACAACATTATTTGATGAATATAGTTTTAGTTGATGGAGAAAATGGACATGATAACCATCTAAATTGGATCTTGCCATTCGATTTGATATATGACATGACCCCATTCGGATATGCAAGTCCAAAGATACGGGGTGCTACTTTTAGGGCGTGAATGCCTAAAATAGGCAGCACGTTAACGCGCTGCCTATTTCATGCATTTAGGCCTCAAAAGTAGGACCCCATTGGCAACACCAATGGGGTCCTACTTTTGAGGCCTAAATGCATGAAATAGGCAGCGCGTTAACGCGCTCCCTATTTTAGGCATTTAGGCCCTAAAGGTAGGACCCTGTATCTTTGGACTTACAAATCCAAATGGGGTCATGTCATATATCAAATCAAACGGCAAGAGCCAATTTAGATGATTTTCATGTCCATTTTCTCCATATATCAAAATTGTATGCATCAACATATACATCAATATATACATATATGCATCAACATATACATACATACATATATATATATATATATATATATATATATGTATGTATGTATGTATGTATGTACATGCATATATATACATACATACATACATACAAACATCAAAAGTAAGACCCCATTGGTTTCCCATGTCATGCATTTTGTTGTCTCATGAGCATAAGAACAAGCACTTGTGTTCTTTACCTTTCTTTGCAATGGGGGTCTTGATTTTGGGGGGGTATGCCAAAAATTGATCAACAACATTATTTGATGAATATAGTTTTAGTTGATGGAGAAAATGGACATGAAAACCATCTAAATTGGATCTTGTCGTTCGATTTGATATATGACATGACCCCATTTGGATACATTAGGAAAAAAGGGAGCTCATTTTGGGGCCCTGTAAGAAATTCACTATTTTCTCTTTTCTCTCTCTACAAAAGCAAAAAAATATGGATACTTGTGTGAGAAATGTCAGTGTGAAAAGGAATAAATATATTCTTTCACATGCTTTACATTCAATGTTCATATAAGAGCAACACTTTTCTGTGCAGAATTTGGTGATTTTCACACCGTAGACGCGTCCAGAACGGCCCAAAACCCCAAAAACGGCACTGGAAACGCTGGAATCGGACATCTGGAGGCCCGGAAACGGCCAAAAAAGGCTGAAAAGTGGGATTTGCAGCAAAATGCGATCTGGCACCTTTTGAAATTTCAAAAGTGCCATATCGCATTTTGTTGCAAATCGCGTTTTTCGGTCTTTTTTGGCCGTTTCCGGGCCTCCGGATGTCCGATTCCAGCGTTTCCAGTGCCGTTCTTGGGGTTTTGGGCCGTTCCGGACACGTCTGCGGTGTCAGAATCATCAAATTCTGCACAGAAAATAAATTTTTTAAAGATTCAAATCAGATCACCTCATTAATGTGACATGCTTCTACGAACATATAGTACTATTTCTTTTTCTTATTTTCATCTTCTTTTGTTGAATTTTCAACGTTACGTTGGCCCACTCCTAATTGGTTGAGAGCCTATTTTCTCTCTCTTTTAAAAGGCCCCAAAATGAGCTCCCTTTTTTCCTAATGTGCAAGTCCAAAGATACGGGGTGCTACTTTTAGGGTCTGAATGCCTAAAATAGGCAGCGCGTTAACGCGCTGCCTATTTCATGCATTTAGGCCTCAAAAGTAGGACCCCATTGTGTTGCCAATGGGGTTCTACTTTTGAGGCCTAAATGCATGAAATAGGCAGCGCGTTAACGCGCTCCCTATTTTAGGCATTCAGGCCCTAAAAGTAGGACCCCGTATCTTTGGACTTACAAATCCAAATGGGGTCATGTCATATATCAAATCAAACTGCAAGAGCCAATTTAGATGATTTTCATGTCCATTTTCTCCATATATCAAAATTGTATGCATCAACATATACATCAATATATACATATATGCATCAACATATACATACATACATATATATATATATATATATATATATGTATGTATGTATGTATGTACATGCATATATATACATACATACATACATACAAACATCAAAAGTAAGACCCCATTGGTTTCCCATGTCATGCATTTTGTTGTCTCATGAGCATAAGAACAAGCACTTGTGTTCTTTACCTTTCTTTGCAATGGGGGTCTTGATTTTGGGGGGGTATGCCAAAAATTGATCAACAACATTATTTGATGAATATAGTTTTAGTTGATGGAGAAAATGGACATGAAAACCATCTAAAGTGGATCTTGCCGTTCGATTTGATATATGACATGACCCCATTTGGATATGCAAGTCCAAAGATACGGGGTACTACTTTTAGGGCCTAAATGCCTAAAATAGGCAGCGCGTTAACGCGCTGTCTATTTCATGCATTTAGGCCTCAAAACTAGGACCCCATTTTGTTGCCAATGGGGTCCTACTTTTGAGGCCTAAATGCATGAAATAGGTAGCGCGTTAACGCGCTACCTATTTTAGGCATTCAGGCCCTAAAAGTAGGACCCCATATCTTTGGACTTACAAATCCAAATAGGATCATGTCATATATCAAATCAAACGACAAGAACCAATTTAGATGGTTTTCATGTCCATTTTCTCCATATATCAAAATTGTATGCATCAATATATACATCAATATATACATATATGCATCAACATATACATATACATATATATATATATACATACATACATACATACATACATACACACACATACACACATACATACATACATACATACATTTATCTCGGGGGGGTCACTTGTCATATGTAACCCTATCACGTGAGTTCAACAGATGGGTTTTTATTAATTCAATTACTTACATATTTATATATACATAAGGAAGTAATTTAATACCCAAAGGTTAATATACAGAAGGGTGTTTTATATTGAAAATTTTCTAGAAGCTTGCAACATGTGACATGGATATTTACGTAGAGTGGCTTATGTCATGGGACATTTTGAAATGCTATTACTGGCATTTTCCTTTTGAAATGAGTAAGCGCTCCTATTGCATTTTCTTAAGTTCTAGAGAATTCTAAAAACCTTTTCTCTTTATTGCTCTTTTTGGCCTTTGCATTAGGATGAGGTTAGGATACTATGCTTTCTTGAATTCTAGAGAATTCTAAAAACCTTTTCTCTCTTTATTGCTCTTTTTGGCCTTTGCATTAGGATGAGATTATGATGCTATGATTTTCTCTCTTTATTACTCTTTTTTGGCCTTTTCATTAGGATGAGATTAGGATGCTATGAGGATGCTATGCTTTCTTGCATACATTGATCTCTAATCTTGATGAACACCATTAATGTTGAATTTATTTTTTGAAATTTTTTTATCCCGTCACTCTCTTTTTTTTTCTTTCTATCCACAGAGGGATTGCATTGAATCAATGGTGGAGGACTATTTTTGAAGTTGATGCCTCTTATACTTGATTTTCTTTGGTTCTACTCAGTCTATTTAGCACTGCCTTTGTAAAGATCCTTCAGGCTCTCAAACAATTGATCTATTATTTAAAAAAGAATAAATAGTGGAGAGCCACTTCTATAATTAAATCCATCGGATAAAACCTGTGAGAGTAAAGAAGTAAGGTATTTATTTTGAGATAGCCCTATTCAAAAGGATTCTCCCACTTGGGAAAATATAGTATCCATATAGCAACAAGGGATCAAAGCAAAAGGAAAAATTTTCATTGAGTGAGAATCCCATTATGCTTGAGGGTTTCTCACGCACTTGTGCCTAGAGTTGTAGATTAGCAAGTACCATGAGCATCACTACCAGTGACAGTTTGAACTAGAATATGGTAAACATGATCAATTCAAAGTAAATGAAAGAATAAAACTATTTCTAGGTTAGGAGAACATAAGCCCTTGTGTCTGATACATTGAGAGCTAAAGAAGGCTCTTATATATGGTATCTTCAAAGATTAAAGAAGACCCTTTCTAGCTTCTTAGACCATATCTTTTCTCGAGGTATTATATACGCTACACAATGCCTAGAAATGGCATCTTGTTGTTTGCGGCATATGCTACACTCATGCTACACAATGCCTAAAAATGCCTAGAAATGGCATCTTGTTGTTTGCGGCATCTAGTGGTGGATTAGTTATTAGAAGGACAATGCTAAAATCTCCCTGAGTTGTCATGGATGTGGTTGTACATAGGTGTTAGCATGGCGTTGGAGCATAGGTCCCAAATGCACTTATATTGTAGTCATACATGCAGTGATGAAGCAATAATCTATGTGCATATATAATTTATATTATTGTCATGTATTAGATGCTAATTTTGTGATGAAGGGATGTAGAAGACCGGAAGATGTGGCTACTCGATTAATTTCTTTGTTGCAATCTATTATGAGTTGCATTCTTCTTGGCAACTTATTTTTCATTACTTTCGGTCTACATCTTCTTGACATAGGTGGAGTGTATCACAGTGTGGTATGACATTAAGGCTGTTTTTTTTTGTGACTAATATCTTTCCAAGAGCGTCTCATGGTACAACTTATAGAACATATAGATGACTAGAATTCATAACATGCCATGAAGAGAAATCTTTGTTTCCGGATTGCAAAGTTCTAGAAATTTGTTTAATGGGCCTAATTGTAGTTTTGCACTGTTTTGCATAGTGTATCTCGAACATAATGAGTACCGTTTTGTGAGCATTTTGTTGAGAATTTGTAACTCTTGTAATCTAGATGATATGAGAGTGATTCAAGCACCTATATTTTTCATTTTCTAAGTAAAAAATTCACATGCATAAAACCAATTCACATTAAATTTCACAAATTGGCATTAAGGTATTGGCACTTTTGCTTAACAGAAGATGACATAAGCTATTTTGATTAACATAATGTACAGTTTTAATGAAACCTAGCATAATCTAACAAGAAGTAGCTAATCTAATGTACACAGGGTTGAGGGGGGCACAAGGAAACCTATTGAACCACCTCCCTTTCACCATAGCTAGGAATCTTGGCTCAACCTTGGTGGACGGCAGGGCAATCACATGGCTAGGCAAGTTGAAGCAATGGAGGTGTAGGGGGGAGAGCAAATGCTCGCCAAGAGGGCTATTACTACCATGAGGCAAGGGGAGACACAAGGCGTTGCTAGCAGGACTGGAAGAGAGTGGGACAAAGAAGGCCAAGGGGCATCCACCATGGTTATATGCCTATGAAAGGGAAAAATAATTTTCACAAATATTTGGTGTGCGTGGAAACTATGGAAAATATGCATTGGTCCACATGTACGAGACATGTACTTTTGGCCATTAATCAGCTATTGCCTTGTCAAGATTTTTAATTCTTGACATTGATTCCACCCATTACAAGCTATGGATCTTATGGGGTGGAATCTACATTTGCTAAATGCCTATATCTCCATCCTCTTCCGTCTATCATCTATACACCAATGATAATGCGACTCTTGTGTTCATAACCTATCTGCCATCATCGATCACAAAGTTTCATTTCTTTGGCTAGGGCCCTGTCTCACCCTGCCCTACTCCTCCCCCTCCTCCTCTTTTGTAGTGTGCCTCTAGCGTAGAGCAATGATAGGAAACTTGATCTGCTCTTGGCCTAGAGGGGTAGCCATTGTTGCAAGGCTCAATGTCGCCTCATATTGGAGCCTTGGTGCCTCCATGATGAGCATCAGAGCTCTGTCTGCTAGCTCCAATCATTAGTCGTGCCTTCTAATAGAACACCATTGTAACACATAAAATTAAGCATACTAACCAAAACATCCTAAATGACATGCCAAAATCCCTTGTAAAATTCAACAATGAAGCCATCTTGTTTTAGAACATTCTCACAAGTCCTCTCCCATTCACTGTCAACCATAGGGGAAGAATTGTCGATGATGCAATCGCAAAATCAATCCAACCATGATGTCTAGGTTGTGCAATATTGTGAGAATATTCTTGAATATGGAGTAAAATGGTATATGAATAACACGGTTGCAAGCTCTCTACAAGCTATGAAGGTGCAATCTTATCTTGATCTTATCTTGATCTTGCCAAATCTTGCTAAATCTTGCTGCCAAAATTTAATGGCCCTTAATGGGCCGCCGCTTTTGAAATCCCCTCCTAATCTTGTTCCATCTTCCTCGCCATCTCCTTCTCCCCCATCCTCCACGATCCTCTCTTGCTAAAGCAAGACTCTCTCCCCCATTCCGGCGGACCTTGGCAACGCCCTCCGCCACGGAACTCTCAATCTAGCAGACAACCAGCTTACCGGAGCTTTCCCTTCCTCTCTCTCGGAGCTCACTGCAGTCTCCCTCTCTCGCAATCGTTTGACTGCGCTACCACGGTTTAGCACGAACGTGAACAAGCGATCAGAGCTAGCAAGCAGACCGGCAAGCCATTCATTGAGGTACTCGCTCTCTTAGATACGCTGCAGCTCGTGCTTATGATTTCGCACTTGTCTGCCTTCGAGGCCCCGATGTGCATCTAAATTTTCCGAATTCGCCTCCTCAAGTGCCCGCAAATTGTTCTTTCTCCACCAAAGAGATTCAAATTCTTGCAGCTCGAGCAGCCGCTTCTTCACCTACGATTCCTCCTCACTTTGGTAACTTCACTACCCTGCACGCTCTGGATCTCTGCTGTGTGAAGTTTTGCGTGAGTTCATGCTTGTTTTCTGTCATCACTATAGGCAATAACAACACTTTCTTATTAGTGAAGGAAGCTTTCTTATTAGTGAAGCTGTAAAGAACGGTGAAGCCCACATGGCTTCTTATTTCTCACGATCGAATATGCAAGCAGATACAGTACAAACACTCCACCTTATGAATCCCGGGTATGCTAGGTATACAGACGCTTCAAATGTTGAAAACCTGGTGTCTGTCAGTCCTGCAGGTGTCGGATAGAATAATTCAGCTGGAAACAACAATCCACAACAGCAGCAATATATTGGATTTCCTTCGCCTCCTGCGGCAGCACCGAGTCCTTTGGGACAACCGTCCACATTAACGACCATGTACAGCACAGCTTTGGGCCGACAGAGTACTTCAAGTCTCTTCACAAATCGAGCTAACAATCATCCATACAACTGGACTACAGTGAATGAGCTTTCATTCCTACCACAAAATGATGTGGCACAAATTAATCAGTCATTGGCTGCCAGGCTCCTTTCCATGAACTCAGGTCAGCATTCAACCTCTGATATGCTCCAGTCTAACGTGAGACATCAGCCCCTCCATGACGAGCAGGCTTCAATGCTGAATAGAAATGCTGTTTCACAAGCCTCTACTGGGCCTAGCCAGGGTCTCTCTCTTTCTCTTTCACCACAGCAGCACCCAGTGCAATTGCAATACCATAGCATTCAACCTGATGATTCAAGCATGAGTAGCACCCCTGGCTTAAATCATATTACTGCTGAAAGCAACAGTGATAGGGGAGAAAGAGCCCAAAACAAATGGGTAGGGAACTTGAGCCATTTCCGAGCGTCTTCACGAGATGGACTGCTAGGAACGAGTTTTCAGCATTCTATGAATGATGTAAGTAGCAGGAACATGCAGGTAGAATTAAATGTCCCAACGGTGGTCAGATCTGGAGGTTCCCTCACTGGTTCGAAGTACTTAAAACCAGCACAGCAACTCCTCGATGAAGTAGTGAGCGTTGGACGTGGAATCAGAAACAGTCCATCAAAATACATAAAATCTCAGTCTTGGATGGCACCTAGCTCGCATATGGGTGTGTCAATTGTCCCAAAAAAGAGCTTTTCATTCCCCTTGTCACGTAGGCACATCACTTGCCTGGCTTTTCATAGGAAGTTCTAAGTTATTACAAAGTTTGCTATGAAGAACTCTAGGTTGCCGAGACACTAGCATGGCAACCTTTCTCTAGGTCATTCTTGCTTTGCGCTTGCTACATAACATCAAAATATGGTAGCATTTGAGAAGAGCTGTAGGATAACGTGGTTACAACCATCCCTTTACGGTTTATTGGAGACTTGATATTAGACCACTCTGCTCACGATGTAATTTTTGTGGGCACCCTTCCCTTTAGAAGGTTCTGTTCTTCATGCTCCCAGCTTGGCTTCGCGGTTCTCTCTTTGCTTGCCTGACTCCTGCTGACTCCTTGTCTGGTTGAGCATGCAACTTGGGTTGCTCATCCATAGCTTAGGATTCCTCATTTACCTTACTCCTTTCCCTTTACCTTACATAAGCTCTCTAATAAGTTTGTTCATAAAGCACTGCATCTCGAAAAGGCAGTTTTGGGAATGACTATAATTGAAATAAAGGTATGATAGCTTTTCTTTCTCTGCTCAATAACCCATTCGTTGGCAAATTTTCGATAAGTTGATAAGCTTTTTTTGGGGGGGGGTTTCTTCTTCACGTATGTTCGATGTAGTGTCGTCTTTTCATATAGTATGTCAATGTCATAACTTCTTTATTCTTGATATTACATGACTATTAGATATCGACGTAGTGTCGTATATAGCCTTTCGACATAATACGTCGATCATCTGATTTGTAATGTAATATTTGAGTCAATTACTTGGGCCATGCATTTGCATGGTGCTTATCTTTCCGCATTGGATCGTATTACTCGATTATATGTGCGGTTAAGTAAGTAAGTCTGCATTTCGACATTTGGTTGTAATATTCAACCTTTGATGTCGTTACAAGGACTCCTTCTCATTGTTTTGAAACTAGCTCGACACTTGGTCGTATCATTCGACTGTATGTGTCGTCTCTCAACCTTAGAAGAGTAATAGAATTCAACACTTTGTCGTTTATTCGACTTTTGGTGTTGTTTCTTAGATATATAATTTATAAAATAAGTAGGCTTCAACACTAGGTCGTTTATTCGGCTTTCAGTGTTGTCGTAGCTTATTTCATAAAACAAATGTTTAAACTTCGACACATGGTCATTTATTTGGCTTTCAGTGTCGTTGTAGGTTATCAGTGTTGTATGATAGTTTCGGCTTCAACACTTGGTCGTTTATTCGACTTTTGATGTTGTTGTCCTCTTTGGAAATATTTTGTGTAGAATATAGGGGACCATCGCATAAATGCTAGTGTGTAGAGGTTGTAAACTTTCCAATAAATATACATCTGAGATTCATGCTCATACATCTAAGGTAATAATACTAGAGCCAATGATATTTGTGTCTTTCATTAATGCCTATCCATGGGGTCTTTGAAAGCTGCTTATGTATAAGGATTCTAAGTTGAATCTTATCTTTAATCAATTGTGGGTCATCAACCATTGGATATTATTTGAAATACTCTTCCAATGTTGATTATCTAGTGTCTAACACACACTTCTCCACACACTCAAATGGTAGGCCCATGTAAGCATGATGCAAATTTCATAAGAATGGAGTTCGTTGTGTTCTTTATTGTAATTAACTTTGTGTTCATTGATTATTTAAAATATGAATATATTTTAGATTCTCTCTCAATACTTGGTTTTTTCATGCATGTTTTGCCAGAAATCCTTTTGTGAAAAGATGCAAGCAGAGGAAAGGAAAAATTGGCTCAAAGTCATTAGGCGGCATCTTTGTATAGGGATAAGTAAGATGAGCAAGGAGCAAATAACAGACATAACTAGCAATGCAATACGGATAGAGTGTTTCTACAATGAGGTCATAGCCAACACAATGGGAGAGACGTTGCCCAAGAGTGAAATGAATGAAGGTGGAGTACGTCACATGATCAATAGCATCATAGGAAATATGAAGAAATGTGCAGAAGACTTGCGAGATGATGTGCCTCCTAATATTGACATGGAAAAATTAGGTTTTTGGGATTTGAAGTGGAAAGAGGAGAAGGGTAGAAGCAAGAGGGCAAAAGACATAGATTCACATTTCACTATTTCGAAGAGAGTGCGATATGAGCAATCAAAACATTCATGTGATCCAACTTCTGAGGCATGGTTAGCTATTGACGGTAGTCGCGGGGATGCTTCTCACAAAGCACATTCATTTAGGAATGGTGATTGTTCAATTGTGTTAGGTATCCCCCATGAGGCTATAGAGGAGGGTGAGAATCTTGGTGCTGGCTCATTTGGAGTATGCTTTAAAGTCACTTTTAATGGCATCTCTTTCTTTCCTCGAAGTATTACTTATGCGGCAAAGCGCTACAAAGGGAACATGTCTCACACCTTAAAGTCATTTGACAAAGAATATGGAATGCAAATCTTACATCCAGGTATTGTCAGATGCATAGGATTTACTAGAAGCTTGCCTTGGATCAACATTTTTCCATACTTCAATGGAGGGAGTATTGGAGACATGATGATGCAGCTACCCTTTGAGAAAGGGACTTTCAGAAAGCAAGTGTTATGCTTGAAAGGCAATGGAGTCACTAGGAGAGAACCAGATCCAATACTAAGTGATGTACAGCTTACGAGATTAAAGGCATTTGTGGAAGCTACCCCAGACATCATACACGCATTGGTTGATGCATTAGCAGCTGTACACCAAGAAGGCATTATACATTGTGATCTACACCCTTTCAATGTCATGCTAGATTTTACCAAGAATCATAGTCCACGGGTTGGCATCATTGATTGGGGATTGCTGCTTCGATACAGTGAATCAAGAGAAGCTATTAATTTTGTGAAGCGTACTCCAGATATGGATGATTTGACTTATAAGATCAAGAAGAGTACAGCAATAAGACAAAATCGACTCCGGCCTTGGCAAGCTCCAGAAATAATCGACCCTGAGAACACCAATGCTTACAGTAAAGAATCAGATGTGTTTGCCATGGGATACATGATTAAAGAGGTTATTAATTTTTATAAGGAGTGTAAGGAATACTACTTCAAAGAGGATTACACAAAACAGTCAGCATGGAGTGGCAAGTTGCGGCAGATTTATTTCAATGCAACTAACTATATGTTTGTGGAAAAACAAAATAGAATGACACGGGCCGAGATGAATAATCGACTAGCAAGATTTAACACTCAACCCCATGCATGTTTGCGGCCTGCAGTTGAGATGATGCCTCAGTTTTATTAATCCGATTTTATTATAAAGCTACTCTTGGACAATTATGTTTATAAACTATAATGTTACTCTTTCAATGCATTTTCAAAACTAGTATATGCATCTATACTATTTGAATTCAATAAAGAACTATAATCTATATATTTTTTAAATTCTCAAATTTTTATCTTCGTGCTGTAACTTCTTGCATTTTGAATACTAGTATATGTGTTTATAGTATTTGAATTTAATAAAGTGTAAAGTGTCTTAGAATGTATTTTTATTTTTTTTCAAAATTTTATATTTTTGTATTAGAATTGTGTATTAATTTGGGAAGAGTTTGTGTTTATTATGGTTAAACTCAAACCCATGAGTCATGCATACAAATTTTTATTATAATGATCAAATTTAAACTCACCAGTTATGCACAAATTGGCAATCTAAATTTTGCAGGTCATGCACACACAGGTGGAGGGGGGTTATAATTAAGGTTCTCATTTTATTTTGAAGTACATCGGTCTCCTATCATGGCATCTTTTTTCAAGATTCAAGTGATTGACTATGATAATAAGGAGGAATTAGGTGTTGTTAGGGTGACAAGAGACACAGGTCATCCCACATTCTCTCATGTTCGTGAACAAATTGAAGGTGATGAGCTTCTATTGGAACCCTTTGAGTTTGTTGAGGACGAATATATAATAACCAAACGGCAAGAGGAACGATGGACAATCAATGATCAACTCTTAGTGCACATCAAGAGAAGTCTATGTCGCATAGAGGAAACTCCTTATCCATGTAAAAGACATTGCACTCAACTAGCTGATGACATAAATGTTGATGCCCAAGTGCACATGTCTTCAAAGCTTTCTAGTAGATTACTAAGCCCAACTATTCTTGAATGTTGGCAACGTGAATCTGATAGAGTTAGATCAAAGCTAAAGGAAATGGTAGTGTCAAGGGATGATAAGTTTGAGTTGCATTCTGAGGACTTCAATGGGGTGCCCCATGTGCGAATTTGGTGTCATGAGTGTAATGAACTTTATGGTAAAGGATTGATAGAAGGCAAGCATGCAGCATACAATTGCTTCTCTAACTTCATGAGATTTCACATATTGGAAAGTAAAAAGCATGAGCTCAAGTATATGGTTGCTCGAGGACTACGAAAAGAAGATATGCCCAAAGTAGTGCATCAACCAACAAAGGATGACAAAAGAGAGATAGAAGATGCGATAGAGAAGATGAAATCTTTTATGTCCACAAATGAAGGTATTATTTGTTCCTTTATTCCTCAATCAATATTTGCCATCTTCTTACATTAAGTCTCTTACTCATCTCCTATCGTTTCAATAGGTTGGGATTTTGAGGTTGTTGAAGCTACAATACATGATTTTAAGGACAAAAGCTTGGTGAAGGTGCGATGCAAATATGATGATGCATGGTTGCGTTTATGTCCTCCAAGATCAGATTTGTACACGGTTCTCAATGAACACACAAAGTCAAACTCTCATATCAAGTCGCTCATGAGAAAAGATGAAAATCCAAAGGTAGCACTCACTGGCTTGCGAGGGCGTCCTCGAAAGGATAAGGAGCATGATCCAAAGCAAAGATCTCTTAGCAACTTTTTGGTTTCAACAAAAACTAGAAGCCCAAGTACGAGTGCTTTCTCTGTTGATTCAAGTTTTAATAGAGAAAATGAATCTTCTTTTGTAAATTTTGACTTGCTATGTTGGGGCCTTTGGAGCCATGAGGTCAAAGTAGGTAACAAGTATGTCAAGGTAAAGCCTTTCTTAGATGATCAATGTGGCGGGAAGTATTGGTTTATAGAGCGTCATGTTAAGGCGACATTAAATAATGGATGTACTGATATTCATGTGGATGGATGCTTTCGTCACATAAGTTGCATACGCATTTCACAAGATGGGCAACCGTTTAAAGACTTTACATGCCACCATTGCAAGGGGATAGTTAAACTTGCTGACTTTAGAATGAGATTGTATAGAGAAGAGAAGGTTGAGAATAAGAGAGGAGATAGGGGTACCGGTTGTGGAAGAAGGCTAGATTATCTTACAAAGAGTGAGCTTAGAAATGCAACTCTTTTTGCTAAAAGACGAGTAAGAGACCTTTCTAAGCAACTATGGTGGGCAAAGTCTCAGGTTGCCATTCTTTCAGTAAGAGTCCGCACTTTAAGAGAAGCTAGCATAGAGTCTCTCAATCGAAAGGATGTAAAACGATTTTGCAACAACATAATCGAAGCCCATAGATTGGAAAAGTTTGGTGGTAAAGTTGCCTTATGGGACTTTCTACAAGATGTTGCCACAAACATAATCAAGTCAAGTGCTGGACAAAGATATAGTGAGAACACAAAGGCAATATTTGAGGTTGCAAGGATGTGGGGAGGTCCAAGGTTACATGACTTCTTGAGTTCCAACCTCAATGGACCTTCTTTATCAACGACAAAGCGAGGGCAAAGACTTGCTACTCAGTTTGTACCTGGTATACATGGATATCTTTTTGATGCAATCACTGAAATTTATGAAAAAGAAAAAGAAAAGCATGGAATCATGTCAAGGATTCCCTTCATCATAGTGGAAGATGAAACTGCAATAAAGAAGCGGATAAGGTAACCTCCTTTTTCTCTAAATTATTTTCATAATTTAAATCTTGTTTTTGAATGCAAGAGGATTGCATATGATCTTACAGACTTGTGCTTATTATTGCTTGTAGGTGGAATCCAAAGGATGACATGCTTGTGGGTTTTGATGGATATAAAGTAGATGATCATGAGTGCATGACCACATGCATGATCAAAGTGGGAGAAGGACAAAAAGGATATGATCAGATTATTGATGCATTTCAAAATTGTGTCATTGGTGGACGTGCAAGAGTTTTTCTTGCCAATCCATTGCATGATGCACTCCCACGCTTGGTTCTTGCACTTCATTGCACTTGCGGCCGATTTGATGCAAGTTTTGTCCGCAAGCAATGGGATGCTATTTTAAACTTATGGAATGAGAAGCTAAAGACCACGGTTGGTCCAATTATTGGACATGCATCTGATGGTGATAGTCGACGAAGAACATTGATGATCTCCGATTATCTAGATAAAAGAGGTAGTAGATTTGGGATAAAATGGGATGGATGGCCTCTCTCAGCAAAAGTTTTAGAAAATCAAGTTTTTGGGCTGCATGATCAAGATTTTGTACATAATGGAAAAAAGTTAGTTAATGTTCTTGACAAGCCTAAGCGTCAATTGGCTATTGGCAATGTTTGGATCACCTTAAATCATGTCATTATTGTGTATGATGCTTTTTCTATCGACAAGCATATGCTAAGGGAGGGAGACATTAGGCGAGATGACCGCCAAAATTGGGCTGGAGCTCAAAGAATATGCAGTAGACAAGTGCAATGGTGCTTGGGAGAATTGGCAAACAATGGAATTCATAGAAAAGAGAGGAGCATGCTAGGAACACAAGCTTATCTTGAAATTGCTGGGGACTACATCGACATCTTCTTATCTCCACATTTGAATCTTGTGGATCGAGTCTATCTTGCGGGCAAAGTCTCTTTTTTCTTTCAAATTTGGAGGTCTTGGATTGTTCATCATGCTAACTATACGTTGAATAGAAACTTCATAACTAAGGAAGCTTTCTTAGATGTGCAACTCTCATGCCATTTTGTGGTCCTACTGATCAAGTACTTTAGAGAATTTTGTCCAGGCCTAAGGTGTCCTTTACATCTTACAGGTTCAGATGCAGTTGAAATCTTCTTCAGTAAGATTGGAAGCATGGTGGGACAAGAACGCGCTTATGACTTGATGGATATGCTACATAGTGCAGGTAGTATGAATAGGCTTGCACACTTTGAATGCAAAGAGGATAGTCCTCTATTTACAAGGGCACATAAGAAGCAAGAACATGTATGGAGAGAATTGAATCTCAAAGAGAACATGCGAGAAGCTAATCTAGGGGACTATGAGTGTGTGTCAACTGATGATAAAATCATCGAAGCATTGAAGAAGGGACTAAAAAGTGCTCAAGAAAGGTGTGAAAGTTTGCATATGAAGCCAAAGGGTGAGAATATGAAGTGGTGGATGGAACCTTGGTCAAATGGATTTGCAGATGCATATTCACAAGAATCTGATTCTGAAGAAGAAGATCAATGTCAAGCAGATCATGTGTCAGAAATAGATGATAATGACAACGATGCCTCCATAAGTGAAATCAGACATGTGGTGGATTCTCTCCTAGATGAACAAGAAGCAGTGAGCCCAGTTGTTGCCATTGATGGTAAAACTCTCTTCAAGTCCACATTGGTAAGCCAACTTAATGGAAATCCCACACTCTCTAAAGATAGACTCACAAGGGTTCGCCAAGGAGTATACTACTCTAAGGAAGATATACCTCTTGCTACATCAAATGAGAACCTATTTGGAATAGGTTCCGATTGTGCCGTATTCTTTCATGAAGAACACAAAACAAGGAAAAGCAAAAGGAAATGCAATCCAAGATCTTTGCAAAAAAAGAAAACACAAGCTATATGGTACCTTGGACGAGTTCAAAAAATGAGGAGAAAGGTTGGTGGGGGGTATGTGGAATATAAAAGAGGGTTCAACCTTTCAGATAGACCTTTTGGAGTAGAAGTCCAGCTTGGGTGGTATCAAAAGGCAAAAGGTTCAAGATGCTTCACATATGACCTTACAGACCTTGACATGATAAATATTGAGAGCGTAATTGCATTGGCAAACCTCACCTATGAGTGTAATAGCAATAAGTATACTTTAGATGAGAATGATTGGAATGTATTCAATGACTTTGTAAAGGGGCATTAAACGCACTTGGTAGGGGCTTCTTTGTTATCTTTCTAATATGATAAAAGCTTTATTACGATTATTACTATGCGCTGAGTTTAGTTTGATTTCTCTTGATGGATTTTTTAAATTATTTTTTTGCAGGACCTTGAATCACACAAGTGGATGATTTGCAACCGCCTGGGTACTTTTGTTTATATGAATGCCATTAAGCAAGTTTAAAAATGCTATTTTGGCATCGGGTACAACAAGATGTTGTATGAATGTAGCCTCTATGGTTTTAATACCATGGCTTCATGGTTTGATATGACTTAGTGGATGTTTGTATTTGGCAAGAAATAAATATTATATATCGTCATTGAATGCTTTGTAAAATTGGCTAATCTATCATCCCTTCTCTTAGCTAAAACATCCATACATATGGTTTTGTAAAAAATTGAAAGATATAAAGCATTTATAAAAGCTCCCAATCTTTCATGTAGTATTTTTATAAAGGTTGTTTCTTGAGCTCTTTACGTGTTTCAAGTGGCTTTGCACAATTCTTTGCTCTTGGTGTACGGCACACATGATTTGTCTTGTTTGATATTTGTTCCTCTTAATTTTTACACATATGTCTTTATTCTTTGTTTCTCTTGCCTTATGGCATCATCAGGACACAAACCCATCTTAAACTTATGCATTGCCCATTATTGCAGTCGGTACCTCAATTTTTTGTGTGTAGATTCAAATAATGCAGGTGATGTAGAGATCTTGCAGTTTAAATATCTCATCCTACCTAAAGGGACTCCAAAAGTAGTAGTGTATGACTCACATAAGGACTTTTAAAATTCCTCTAGGAAAATAAATATACTTACAGAAGGGGATTTATAAAATTTCCCAAAATTTACAGAGGGGATACCAGGAAATACTACAAATAGGTTACATAGGGATTTAGAAAAGAACCCTTGCACGCACGTGATATAGACATATTACACTAAGTGACCCCCCCGAGACATTTATACATACATACAAACATCAAAAGTAAGACTCCATTGGTTGCCTATGTCATGCATTTTGTTGTCTCATGAGCATAAGAACAAGCACTTGTGTTCCTTACCTTTCTTTGCAATGGGGGTCTTGATTTTGGTGGGGTATGCCAAAAATTGATCAACAACATTATTTGATGCATATAGTTTTAGTACACATACATACATACATACATACATATGTGTGTGTGTGTACATACATACATGGATGCATGCATGCATGCATACATACATACATACATACATACATATTGATGCATATAGTTTTACTAGATGGGGAAAATAGGCCCTACTCCGATTTTTGTGGAGAGACACAACTAGACAAATAGAGCAAGTCCAAGGGGTCGCTGGGGACACCTCCTGGCAAATGGAGATGCCCGGTATGCAATTTTAGCACCAATTTTGGGATGTAAGCTGCATAGTCATGTCCAAAAAAAGTTGTCAATTCTTGCATTAAATGTAGGGTGGTGAATATATCCTATTCTGTCATGGGGCCGGAGAAGACGGAGGCAAAAAATTGAACCTCCAAAAAGACTTCTTTTACCAGTCTATGGGGACCGCGGCTCTTACTAGTGTTGAGAGTGGACAAGACAGCTACCGTTGGTGTGATATGGGAATCTCCCAATCTGCAATTTTAGCACCAATTTTGGGATGTAAACTACATAGTCAGGTCCAAAAAAGTTGTGTCAATTCTTGCATTAAATGTAGGGTAATGAATATATCCTATTTCATCAAGGGGCCTGCAGAAGACGGAGGGAAAAAATTGAACCTCTAAAAAGACTTCTTTTACCGGTCTATGGGGCCTAGCTCTTACTAGCATTGAGAGTGGACAAGATAGCTACCGCTGGTGTGATATGGGAATCTCCAAGTCTCAAGTTTTGGGGTACATGAAATTAGATCATGCTAACGGTAACTCTAAGAGGTTCCAAAGGCAGGCAACATTCTTCATCATAGCTAACTCAAATGCAAGGCAGTGAAAATGCCAGGAGAGTTGCTAGGTAGCATTGATTTTGGGAAGGGATATGATGATACTTTGTTGTGTTATGTAGGATATTAATTTCCATTAAATTTGGGACATGTTAGATATAACTTCATAAAATCCTAAGTCATGAAATTAATACATTACAAGTTCAAGCATAAATAATAGTTGTGAAGTTAATGCATTAAATATTCAAGCCTAAAGAAGAATTAATCAAGACCTAATGCACCGTACCAGAGACTTTGGCCTTACCCTCATTCCATAGACTTGCCAATGTAAGGCCAAAATTTTCATTCTTAAGAATATGTGGAAAGACCTTACATTTGGCCCACTTTTGGCGAAAAAATTTCTTTCTAAAGCATAGGTGGAGTGAAATTGTGTTTGATAAATACAAATTAATGCTCAAGTTTGGACATTATTAAATAAAGGTATCCTTTTGAAGATATTGGAACACATGAGAGAAATAATATTGAAGATACATGAATTTTTAGACATACTATTAAAGACAAATGAACATATAATGGATGAAATCCTATTGATGATACATGAATTTTCAATAGAACTGTTATTCAAAAGATTTGATGGATTGAATGTAGCTTTAATACATTATCCCTTTTACAAGGGTGTTTGAGTTTAAGGCTTGAAACATAAGAATGAATTTGTGTTGAAGCCTAGTGGTTTGTTAAGGATATGTGAAACTTGAAGTAAAAGTACTTACAATGGAAGGGATTATATCAAGATCCTATTAAGGACATGTGAACATATAGTAGAATAATTCTACATAAAATCAGTGGATCAAACTTAATGGCTCAAATGCAAAAAGGGATGATGGTGCAACCTAGGGGCTATTCTACGGCACTATGGCAGCAATCTTTGTAGTTACTATCAAAGGTAGTGTAACTTTTTTGTCAAGGAAAGAGACGCGAACCACTCCACATGACCTAGATCTGTATGACCTAGGTTGGACCGACTTGTTTCTTTCATGGATAAAAAGTGACCCTTAGGTGATGCTATAGCACTCCCTTTTTTGGTCCATTATTATAGCACAATTGGGACCTTTTGACCTAATACTAGCTACCCATCAAATATTTGTTGTAGATGATAGGGGGAATTACCAAACTACTAGTGGTAGTTTTATCACCACCATTAGTAATTTTATTTGAGCGTTCCTTAATGGTAGTTCTCCTACTACTACATACAATATTACCAATAGTAGTCCTAATCCCAATGATAGTACACATAATATTATTACGACCGTCCAACTTTAATCATCATTATATCTATGAATGCATATATATAGGTCTATCTATATCTATACCTATTTATTCGTCATCCAATACGTTTGCATTTATTTTTGGTGCTTTGCTTACTTTGAAACTAAAGATAATGTGATTTCATTATTGTTTGCATTCTTGTCAAACATGAGGAGCTGGAATGCATAAGAGTTGGGAGGCACATTATTAAATCCTTAATTTGGTTATTTCACACCGAACATCGCCATATCAATTCTTTTTTTTTTTTGTTCTAGTAATGTCCTATCGTAGCATAGTCTAGGGTTGATCAAACAAGATAAATGGGTGCTCACATTTAATATATTTTTGAGAGTCAGAGGATAGTGGCTGTAGACTACAAAATCATCACTTTGAATAAATTTGGCAAGATTCTTCTGATAGAAGGAATAATTTCTATTGCACTAAAGATGAAAGAAAATTATCAAAAGGCTGATACAAGGCTCAAAATCACACTGGTGCTACTAGGCTTAATAGTCGTAGGCTAGTAGTAGTACTAGTGTATTTACTAAGTAGTGTGCATGCCTCTCCTCATTAAAATTCATAGTCTTCAAAAATATATAATACATAAGTCAAAATATTCTGATTAGTTTTATCATCCTAATGTTGAAACTGACTTAAATTCATAGTCTTCAAAAAGGTATAATACATAAGTCAAAATATTCCAATTAGTTTTATTGTCCTCATGTCGAAACTGACTTTCTCTTCCTTCGTCTCCTATGAGCTTCAAACCTTTAATCCATTAATCTCTCAAATAGTAAGAATGGTCTTGTATTAAGAGACGATGATATCTAAAGTGATCTACAAATACTAAGAATGGTCTTATATTAAGAGGTGATGATATCTCAAGTGTTATACAAACCGTAAGAATGGTTTTGTATTAAAAGGTGATGATATCTCAAGTGTTCTACAAATAGTAAGAATGGTTCAAGTGTTCTACAAAAGTATTAGGTACCTCTTAGTGGATGAAGGGAAGGAGTGATGATATCTCAAGTGTTCTACAAATAGTAAGAATGGTCTTGTATTAAGAGGTGATGATATCTCAAGTGTTCTACAAATAGTAATAATGGTTTTGTATTAGGAGGTGATGATATCTCAAGTGTTCTATAAAACTATTAGATACCTCTTAGTGGTTGAAGGGAAGGGGTTGGAAGTATGGGCAAAATCTCTAGGAACTACAGGATGGTTGCAAGAACAATTTTGAATGTCATAAATGACACTTGGGTTTTTCAACATACGGGTGAACTATTTTTAATCATTTTCTTTCATGGTTGATAACACTTTTAATAAGAAGAACCATTTTGAATGTCATAAGTGTTGATGCAATCCCATGCTATGAAGTCTACAGACAGTTTTTTTTCCCCACATATGGGTGAAGTGATGTTTACGTTACTAAGTTCAACATATCAAGCAATGCATTTGTTTTGATTATTGAAGGAGTTTGATAATAAGACCCATTTCAAATGCAAAAGAATTGTTGTATCAGTAATGGAATCCGCTTTGGAGTGGAAATTCGGTTTCTTTCAAACCACATACTATTGTTGCATAATGTGAGTATGGCTCCAATTGGAAGTTAAGGTAGACTATAATTCGCAATATTGGTACAGTTACACATAGTAACATAAGTTTTATTTTCGACAATCTTCCCAAATAGTGGTTTCCACAAAGCTATGTTGAATACCTCGATAAGGAAATTGTGGAAAAGCTCGCTCGCTTTTTTGGGCCTGCTCGCTTTTCCTTGCTTGCTCTATCGACTGCCTCCTTTATTTGGTCATAGTTGTAAGCCTCTTGCTTTTCTCCGTGGTGGGGTAGGTATGCATCATTGGTGTGGGTCATGCTTTGTCCCATAGCACATATGTATGTGTGTATATGTGCATATCAAGAGCCCATGGTGATTCAAGGTGTAATGTATCAGAGTTCCATCATGGGGTCCACCTTCCAGGGGTCCTTGGATTCCCCTCTATTTTCTCTAATTGCAGAGCAAGGGGAGGAAAAATTGTGTGTGCGTGTGTGTGTGTGTGTGTGTGTGTGAGAGAGAGAGAGAGAGAGAGAGAGAGAGAGAGAGAGAAGAGGGGGGAGGGAGAGTAGAAAAGAGAGAGAGAGAGAGAGAGAGAGTGATTGTTGTGTTCAACCTGAGCAACCTTATTTTCCATCTATTCTCCATTTTAGAATTCCTACTTATAAAGATGACATATGACTTGTCCTTGACCATTAGGTTATAAAGGATAGGTCTAGAATTCTAAAATAGCTAATTTTATGGTTTCTTATAGTCTTGCTTATGTCATATTGCAATGAAAAATGTCAAAGCAATACAATAATAAAACACAAGAAGAAGGATACCATGATGCTATATAACTAAGAGAACCTTTGAGGAGGTGAATTATGTTGCACATACTGATAAAACTTGAGTAAAGTTGTAATAAATCTTATAGTAAAGTTCTAGTAAACTCTAGTGAAGTTGTAGTAAAGTAGTTAAGTGTATTAATCTTTGCACAAGCATGGCATTGCCTATTAGAATTCTTGATACTTATAAACTTAACGTTCAAGATTTCCCTAGGACAATTTGAGATCTCGGAAAGCAAAAACTTGAGTAAAGCAATAAAGAATATTAATCTTTGCACAATAATTTAATAATATTTGATGTGTAGGAACTGATTGTTCTTGCCTTAGAATGATTTAGGATTCCAACAAACAAAGCTCCTTCATCTAGTGGCTATTATGCACTCTAAAGAGGTAATTCAACTAATAGATTTTCATGACGATCTCAATATTTTTGTAGATAATGACAAATTAAGTCAAAGTAAAAGTGTTGTATTATTCAAATATCGTAATTGTTTTTATTTCATGAGCTTTTAGAAATACATTTCTAGGGTACTCTATATTCCAATTATACATAACATGAAGGTCTTGCAAATGGTAGTCATGAGGTTCTTGTGCAATCTCAAGAGTAATTTAACAAAATGTTGTCATCATGCCTTATGTCAAGCAATGAGATGCAATCCTATTGACATATATTCTTTCCCTTAAGTAACTCTAAAATTGCTCCACTGAGATAGATGCCCATGTCTCACAAATGAATGTGTAATCTATAGGCCACTTAGATCCTCATTATGTGTTGAACCATCTATCTGGTGTCCGCATTCATCTTGTAATAATTTTGAAGGAAACCACCATGCTGGTGGCATTTAACCCTAGATGGCATATCGTGTGTCACCAACCATCATGCCATTTGCGATCTGAAAACAACTTGTATAAATGCAATTTTTGATATTGCCCTCGAGGTCCCCTTTAAGGGCAAGGCCCATATCAACATGCCACTGGACGTATAGGGCATGTCGATATGGCCCTTGCCCCTAAAGGGGACCCGCCAAGGGCCCATATATCGTATGCAACCAACCATAGCACTGGAGACCACTATCTTGTACTACCACCTTGCTGGTTGTGATTTGAAATTGTGAGACTACTTATCTTGTACTACCACTTTGGTAGTTGTGATTCTAAAATTGCTTACATTTGCATAAAGGAAGATCCTAAAATAGCTTGCTTGTATAAAGGAAATTGTATTTGAATGGTTGCAAACATTCAACAACTCTGATAATAATTAAAGAGTGGTTTCATAAATAATTGATCAAAATACATATCATACATTGAGGTCTTTCAACTAGATCCAATCACTTGGAGGTCTTTTAGGTACATCTAAATGCTTGGATGATGGGTCCTTCTCACTCCTTTCCTTCAAAGGGCTGGTTCCACATCTTACTTTCTACTTTCTCCCTTCATCGACGAGTATCTTTGAGCTCTTCATGTTACATCTACTCCCTAATGGGAGGATCGGCCCTTCTTCCTGAGGCTCAAGCTTGGACTTCTTCCCTTCATGCTCCCTTATTTCAGGGGGCTAGTCCTTCCCTTCAAGGCTCTTTCTTTTTGCCTGGTATACCCACTTGCCAATTTTTTTAATAGCATCTCATCCCTCGCTGTGGGTAGATGTAGCACAATTGATGTTTCCACGATGACATTAGGCAATGGTGGCAAACCCAATTAGGTTATAGGCAAAGCGAGTTTGCATCCACAAATACCCTAAAGAAAAAAAGATTTAGAGCATGGCTACAGTCAGCAGTCCATCACTCCATGCATTCATCTATGATATGCCGAGAGTAGACCATGCACTTTCTTACCCTACTGCATATCAAGAGGATAGTCATCCAATTTAATAATTGTGGCTATTAATACCCCAGTCTAACTCAAGCTATTTCTTAATTGCTTCCTACCTTATCCTGAGGGTGTGGATGTTCTCCTGTAGTACCTCCACCTCATGTTCACTCACTGCAACAACTCTATTTGATTCTATCAGTTGAACCTAGTGAAGTTGTCTAGAAGCTTATTTGAAGGCATCTTCCCAGCGATCCACTCTATGTTGGATTTTAGTAAGGATGGAGGGCTGCTTGTAAAAAAATGCAAGAGCCATGGCAAGCTTGTGCATAGCCCTAGTGTAATCCAATTTCAAGGAATCGTACATATCCTATCAAAATTGCACATTCTCTTTGTCTCCTCCATCATGGCTACTCTCTGCCCGATCTGCATCCTTCCTTGACTTGAAGCTCTCTCGCAACTTCTGCATCAATGATCTAGTTTCCGCTTCTCCACTTTTAGTTGCTCTATCATTTTGTCTTTATCGATGTTCAATGCATTTTGCATTTGCAAAGCCAGTAGTAAAGAGCCTCCTTGTCAGCTCTCTAATCTTCAAAAACTTTTTTCATGGCTGCTAAGTCTTTCTTCGCTTTGTCCCCATCCATGCTAACATCATCAAGCTATTGATGTAACAACTGAATATGCTTCTCTCCTTCTTTTCTTATGTTCTTTTCCATCTCACCATTTTTTTAGTGGCCTTAGCTTGCTCTCATTCCTGCAAGGCCTTCACTTTTTCTTCCTCCACCTTGTCTTATGCACCCTCCTAGAGCATTCTCTCACATCACATTTTCTTTGCTACATCAATGGCTTTCATATGTAGAAAATTCATCTTACTATCATATTGCTCAAAAAAACTAATTTAGGGGAAGTTACCATCAAGTGTATAGCAACTCCAATTGACTGAGATGACAATTTGGATATTCTTCAAGTTAGTCATCATGCTCTTGCAAATCACCTTTGAGAAGGAAATGGAATGTTCGCTCGATTTCTCTACTGCTACTTGAACATGCTAGAACTTCATGATTCTTCTCATACCAGGAAAGTACTACCTTGTTTGTTTCAACACATCTTGGCATGCTTGAAAATTGACTCCATGATCTACACTAATCTGAGCATTTGGATCTAAGTCTAAGATGTCTGAGCTCTTCCACGACTTCTCCAAGAATTATGCTTGTAAATAGCCTCCAAGAATGCCTAGTGCCTTTTCAATCATGCTTTCACTGATGTTAATCTTTTAACTTTTGATAGAGACTGTATCCATCCTTCACGTTCACTTTATCTATCAACCTGGTGGAGTTGGAAAGAATTCAAATTAGGCTTTTGAAGACTATGTGAGGAGCTCTTGTATGTCATGATTTCAACATTAGGGGAGGAATGATCATGTGAGGAGCTCTCACATGTCAGGATTTCAAGATTGGGGAAGGAAAGATTGTGTAAGATGCTCTCAAACTATGCAAAGATGGAGCAAGATGACACGTTTAGGAGGGGATAGAAGTTGTAGGAAGAGTGCAACATAGAAGTCCAAGTGGTAATAGTGAAGGGAGTTGAAATGGCGAGGGAGTAGCCAAAAGAAACAATGAGAAAGGAGTCGAAAATGGTGAATGAAATGAAATAGTGGAGACTTAAGTAGAGTGAAGGCCACCATGGTGATCTGAGTCATGCAAGGGACACTTCGATGGTTATCTAAGGCGACTAAACCAAACATATTTTTTGCAAAAAAAAAAATATGGGCATGCGAGTAGGTATAATGCAGTTAATTAGTAGCCACTGTGATGTCTCCTTCATAATTATTTGGACAATGGCAGGTGAATAATCAGTAGTTCAAATTTTGATCGAGCTTGCATGAGATAATTATCACTTAATTACTAGTCATCAGCATGGCGGCTCCTTCATGATTATTTGGATGGCACCATTAGGTTTGCATGTGATCTACGGGTGCATTGAATGCATTTGCAATGTGGGTAATCTCCTCATGCATACGATGCACTGGCATGCATGCGATTTAATTACCACCAAGCACTGTCGTGGTGGCACTTTCATGATTATTTGGACGTCTCAATTATGTTTAGTGAAGCTAATTACCAATCATCTTAGTGGCATGTGATGGCATGCCGGGCTTGCATCTGATTATTTTTGGGGCAAAACAATTCTTGATTATTTTTAGTGCAATTAATTACCAATCACTGTAGTGACATGAGATCAAACAGCGACTCATGATTCTATAATTGAATGGCCTTGCATGATCGAGATTTATTTTGGGGCAAAACAAGCCATCACTGTAGTGACATGAGATCAAATAACAGTTCATGATTCTATAACTGGACGGGCTTGCATGTTGGATATTATTTTTGGGGCAAAATAAGCAACCTACTCCCAATCACCGTGGTGCCCTCACCTTTAATGAGAAGGCCAAATTTTACTATTTTTGAAGGCAATCTAATGAAGCTTTAAATGGCAAAGAATGTCTACCAAATTCGAGCGGCCAAGCATGTGATTAATTAGGGGATGAAGATGCCTTATGATTATTTGGATGGCACCATTGGGCCTCCAATCACCACGTTGGATTGGATTTTGATTAATTTAATGTAGTTTATTAAGATGGCTCATGATTATTTGGATAGTGCCACCAGGCCTCCAGTCACCATGGTGGCTCAAATTTTGATTAATTTAAGATGGCTCATTGATATTAGAGTGTATTTAATCATGGCCCCAAACATGTTTTGGACACTTTGCTCGCATCCACCCCTACTCCGCTAGTTTTTTCCATGCTCCCTCCTCCCAGTCTCATCTGCCCTTGCTCTGCTACTTCACTCAACTCTCCCTCCTCTATCTCTATCTGCTCATTGGCTTCCCTTCTCATCCACTCCACTACTTATCCACTCTTTTCACCATGCCAAGAACTACAAGAAATGTAGTCAACATTACAACCCTCTCTTGATATAACGTATCCCAACCTTATCTACTTTCTTGTACAAGGTCACTATTTTGCACTCGCTAGGACTTGAAATGCATGCACTTGTAAAACGTCTTCATAATCTCCATCGATTCCCCCCCCATCTCCATGTTGCCACCTTGGATGGCATGCACATAACCGGCCTCTTTATGGCTGTGCTCTATGAATTCCCTGGAGACATGATGAAGGGCTAAGGATTTTTATAGCAAAGTCTTATCATGTTAGTGGAGGGGGGACTATTCTGAGTCCTATATTTGTGCATAGTGTTTGGCCTCTTCATCACTCCTTCATCATCTCCTCCATTGGCTCCCTAAAAATTTGGACACAACAAGATCGGATGGCCTCTATGCATATGATAATGTATAGTGATCTATCATGAATACTGAGATGTACAAATATCCTCTTTGTAACTTTTGCTCAACGAGGCTCATAGCCACTCAGCAATGGCTAAGTGGTTATCCTTGCTAGATGTAGTCTTTTGGGCTCTAAGGCTCTTAGCAATTGCTGAGTTTTTATAAATGTACTCTCTTTTGTTCAACTTTTGCTCCATGAGGCTCTTAGCTATTCTTGATTTGTTAACTTTTATAAACTTCCTTTGGATGTAGATGTAATCTCTTTTGTTCAATTTTTGCTTGATGAGGCTCTTAGCAATTGCTGAGTTGTTATAAATTGTCTTTGGATGTAATCTCTTTTATTAACTTTTGCTCTCAGTAATGGATGTTATACTCACAAGGTGTAATCTCCTTTAAGTTCAACTTTGATATAAATATACTAGTGCCATAGTCATGTCTTAGTACCAGTCATTGTTGCTAGTAGAAATTGTTGTTGGTTGTAGTCGTTGCACAAGCAATTGGAACACAAGGAAATAAATTTTCCTTGGTTTTAGGATTAACTCCAATTAGCACTCAAATAGTTCCAAGAACTAATGCAGTGGTTGCAAGAAAATATATTTTTCTTTGCTTAGGATTAACTGCAACATGCACTAAAATAGAACCAATGCAGTGGTTGCATAGGGAAATACATTTTTATTGGCTATAGGATAATTGCAAGTAGCACATAAGGACCAGCATGGTGGTTGTAAGAAAATAAATTTTCCTTGGTTTAGGATTAATTGGAAGCCCCAGTAAAATAGAACCAGCATGGTGGTTGTAAGAAAATACATTTTCCTTAGTTTAGGATTAATTGTAACCCCCACTAAAATGGAACCAATGCGGTGGCTTGCACAAGGAAATACATTTTCCTTCGTTTAGGATTAACCTTAAAAAGAAAAAATATATTTTTTCTTTGTTTGCGATTAACTTTTAAATGAAGAAAATGTTTAACTTTGTGCAACAAGTGCACTAAAATAGAATGAGCATGGTTGTTACAAGGAAATACATTTTCCTTAGTTTAGGAATAATGGCAGCCCGCACCACAATAGAACCAGCATGGTGGTTGCACAAGGAAATACATTTTCATTCATTTAGGATTAACTTTTAGCCACTTGTCTTAAACTCGATATGAAGTATATGAACAATTGTGGGACTCCAACATGGGTCTCACAAAACCAACCAAAAAATGTAAATACATTTTCTTTGGTTTAGTTAGGAGTAGCTACACCTAGTACCAAGAACCAGTGCAGGGTCATTGTTTGCTTGGGTGTAGCCATTTTTGGTGAGGTTGAGGGACTTTTTTGTATATGGGTTTCTTGCATGACCCATAACTTATGCATTGCTCAACGGAATTCGGTAAAATTTGTCTTCAAGTTGTAGTACACATTCCAAACTTGAACATGAGAGCAAAAAATTATGGAATAAGGATCTAGAAAGAGACCATTAAAGCATTATAAGTGCTATGTTATGTGAAGCATGCATCTTGAAGACTATAGGCTATAGCAATTTATTAAAAAAACATCAAAATTTTGTTCTATAAATACATGCAACCAAGTAATCATTCTAAAGTACACTACGTGAGCTTCTCTAAACCCAAGGACACATCTAAATGAGATCATCATGCATGGGTTAATGGGCCTCCAATGTTGTTCTAAAGTGATGCATACCCATTTGAGGGCACGCTCAATAACTTTCTTTTGTTGAAAACCAAAACGGATTAAAAATTTGGAATCCAAACTATTGGGACTAGTGCATGGTGGTCTTAAAACATTGATAGTTGTTGGTATTAGTATCTAGATTCACCCTAAAATGGAAGTTGGAAAAGTGCAATTTTTGCATGTGCAAAGATCTATTTTAATAAATCCAACACTATTTACAATTTTGAATTGTTTCTTTTTCCATGCACTTGCTTGCTATATGGCTCATAAGCATGCCAAAGGTCATTGCATTTAATAATACACACCATCAAACCTGATAGCATGCCCTATGGCCTATTTGTGTTTTGAAGCATTTTAGGCCACATTGCACTTGTTTGCGATATCCAATTCTACTGATGTGTATCGTCAAAAGGGAAAAAATCAATGGCTGGAATTTCGCTATTCTTACGAATTTCAAATTTTCACACCTCCCTCCCATTAAATCTTGGAAGATTTAAGTACCTCCAACCTACCCCCGCCCTGCAAACCCCTGAAACCCACATGCACCTCGGCGTGACCTTGTGCAGACTTTGGTTTGCCATTGTCTTCTTTTGAGAAATTTCCTTCTATTCTTTGCTTGCCTCACCATCTAGCTTCTCTGGGTATATTCTGGACTGATCGTGGCCATGGCATCAGTGGCAACATGCAGCTCGTCATGGCTTGCAAGAGAAGTAGACAGAGGCTATGAGATAGGAAAGCCAAAAAGCCAAGTCAAGGCACAAGGAATAGAGTGCAGGTCAAGGAAAGCATTGGCACAGTATGCAAAGGGAGAAACAATGAGAACAAAGAAGACTCCTTGTAGAGCAGTAGCAAGAAGCGATTGTAGATGCATGCATTCGATCATTGCCATTGGAGCGAAGAACATGAGTTGTGGTGTCACGATTGATGGGAGCATTCAAGGCACCAACATCAAGCCATTCAAGTGATTACCAATCTCGAGTCTTCATAAGCTTTAGCATGCACCCTAATGTTCACAGAGTAACCACCCTACCAACACCTCGGGAGATGCTTGACGCCCAAGAGGCAATGCTCTCTAACCTAAGAAATGGCCTATAGAAAGTGAAAGGGGTGCATAGCTTAGATCAACTACCTGCAAAGAGGGGGACATTAGCTATGTTGGTGTCCCTTGAAACAAAGGAGAAATGGGTTGGGTGCACAATGTCAAAGATGTTTTCAATCAAAAGGATCAATGTGGCTCTAGCAGTTGAATGTAGAGTAGAAGCAATGCACGATCATCCTGATTCGAGAAGTCGGTGGGCTTCACAGAACGTAGGAAAAGGAGAGACAACCTAAGTGTAGAAGTCATTCATACAGTGACAATGTTTTGGCACAAAAATACAAGAGTTTCTCCAAATAGAAAGGACATCTGTAAGAAGCAGATGGGACAAAAGGTGTTTGAGGAGCACATCATACACATGCTAGATACAACCCAAGTCAGTGATGCCTAAACTAGCCCGATGGTGGTTTGTGATTGAGCTTTGGGATAGTTTACTTGTTTCTTTTCTTAAACTAGGCTTGGACTAAATGTGATTGTCCTAAACCAGCCCGGTGGTTGGAACATCATGAAACTGTAGGCTAGTTCAGCTCAATCTCCAGTGATGTGATTGTCTTGAACTAGCATGGTTGAACAAACATTAGTTGTTGTCCAACCCGGTGGCATGGTTGAGAAGAAATTAACAATAATATATTTCGCAATATATTGTTATTTTACTAAACTAGCCTGGTGGTTGGAACATCATGCAACCGTGGCTGGTTCAACTTAATCACCAGTTATGTGATTGTCCTAAACCAGCATGGTTGAACAGACATTAGTTATTGACTAGCCCGATAGTTGAAATTATTATGTTTCTTAGTACTTAAATTTGTTAAATTTAATTTCTTGCTATCCTAAACCAGCGCGGTGGTTGAAAATTGTTTTGCTTCATTATATACTTTAATTAGACTATGTTTTGTATTCTTTTAGTAGTAGCAAAAAGGGGGCTCATTGTTCTATTGTTCCCGCATGTTGGGTCAGCAGATGGAGTTGTATCTGAAGTTTGTGGATCAGAATCCGGACATTTCAATTGGGCAGAGGAGCTTTGAGCATTTTAAGCCCTGCAACGTCAGGAAAATCAAAGACAAGAATGTCTGTTGTTACAAAACGCACATAGACTTTGACCTGGCCCAACAAGCTATGAATGACTTGAGATCCAGTTGTGTTGGAGCATTGCTCCATGGGGATAGATGCCCATGCCTCCCCAATGACTGCGCAGTCTGTAGGCCACCTGATCCTCATCATGTGTTGCAAGGGAGGGTAGGTTTTGTAGCCTGAGGTCTCTGTGGGAGCTAGTGGTTTTTCCCAAGGGAGACCATGAGTGGCATAGGATTGAATGCATTCGTGGCACATGCAAGCATTGCAGTTTGAAGCTGAAGAAGAAGACATCCAATGTCTATCCAAATGAAATGAGGGAAGACAACCACGTTGCTCTAAAATGGAGGAGATTTGAAAATGTCAATGTTGAAGGATCCAATAAAAAGAGATGGCTACCGTCATATAAGAGCACCTAGCCAAGGGAGCTTGTAGGTCACGTGGTTCAATCCATCCCAAAATATGTGCTTCGCAATTTCATGGCCAGGTGGTAGGAAAAGTAGTTTAGGGCATGCCTTGCCAATTTTCCCCGTGATACTATTGTATCTATCATAGATCTTTCAAAAAATTATTCTTTTCAAGAACAGGATGAGATACAAAGTGCTCACTAGTACAACAAGCAGATAACAATTCTTGTGCATATCACGTATAGTCATTTGCTTGATTCTTCAATGCTTGATGCCAATCTGCTTGATGACTCATAGGAATCTAGGTCAGTGCAACGCACTTACCATTTCTACATTTCAAATGATAGGGAACATGACACCCTATTTGTGCAACATGCTTTTCTACTACATTTGGGAATGGCTGAAAAAGGAAAATCCCCATGCAAAAAATATAAAACAACATTGGGTGTGGTCAGATGATGCTGCCTCTCATTTTAAATCAGCACGTGGATTCTACTTCGTCTTAAGGTTCAAATCTCTGATCGGACACATGATGTGGAATTTATTTAGGTCTAGCCATGGCAAGGGTGAGCATGATGGATGCAGTGCTGTTATTAAGTAAGCTCTGTTTAAACACCAATTAGCATGCCCTTAAGAAAAAATCAATGATGCCCATGATGTTGTAACATGGCTTACAGCCAACCTCTCCACGGGAGTGCATTCAACATACAGTAAACAAAGCCTTAAGAATATTGTAGTCCACAGAGTGTTCCATGTAGTGAAAGTGGATGAAGTGCAAAGGAGAAGTCGGCACAATTGTGAGAAAATTAAAGGAGTTCATAATTTGCACAGCATATGGGGCTTTTCAAACAACCAACCGATTAAAACAAGAAAACTTTCTTGTTTCTGTAGTGCGTGCATCATAGGGGACCATGACAATTGTGAGAACATTGCAACTGTGAAGACATGGGATCAAGTTCAAGTTTTTCATCTACGTTCAGATGGAGTCACAAACAATGGAGAGACAAAGGACTCGCCATAGTTTGGGGAGAGTTTCGATGACCTCATTGACTGTTTGGAAGAGGGGGATAACTTTGCAGTTGTCATAGATACTGGGGAGAACAAGGAAGATGACCCATACTTTCTGTTGCATTGCCCAGAACCTAAGTACAAGGTTGAGGAAAAGGATAATTGGGGAACAACCTATGAGAAGTGGGATGTAGTAGTCGGAACTTTTTGGTACAAAAAAACATCCAAGAGAGGCCACAATTACGAGCTGCTACATAAGAGTCCACAAACATGGGTGTACTCTCATATAGTAAGAGCTATTAAGTTCCAAATGCAACCTGTGCCACAAAAAAAGAAGGGCAAGAGTGTCTTCAAATTGGATTTAGACACGCATGAGCACATCTTGGGGTGTCTTGGAGCGGTGGACGAGGATCTAAGAAAATGTATGTAGTCTCATTGCAAGGAAACAATATGTCCACTTGTCCTACAAAATGGAATTTGTATTGAGACTACTTATATCCCAAACAACCACCGTGCTAGTTTTATTAAATTGTTTTTGTAAATCCCAAATGATAAAATCCATGCTTGTTTTTAGTATATCCCAACAACCACCGTGCTGGTTTCCCATAACGAATCCAAACATCCTTCAAATCCATTCATCTTGTAATAATAGAAGCAAACCACTGCATTGGTGGTTGTTCATATCTTAGTGCAAACCAACCACCATGCTGGCGATAGCTTATACTTCACTACTACCGTGCTATCCCTATGCTATTGCCGTGCTATCCTAAAATTTGTTGCACAGTGCTATACTAAAACAGTGCCCTTTAGACTATTTATCGTTTCATTAACCGTCATATTTCATCCCATGCTTGCTTTTAGTATATCCCAATAACCACCACGCTGGTTTCCCATAACAAATCCATTCATCTTGTAATAATAGAAGCAAACCACTGCACTAGTGGCTATTTATATTCTAGTGCAACCAACCACTGATAACTTATCCTGCACTACTACCATGCTATCCCTACACTATTGCCATGCGATCCTAAAATTTGTTGCACAATGCTAGTGCCCTTTAGACTAATTATCGTTAACCGTCAGATTTCAACCACCAAGCTACTTAAAACATTTAAGTACTAACATGGAAGCAGATCGATACAAAATCAGGTATTACGAGCACCATGAGAATATCCACAAATTCAAGAAATGTCTACAAGATTTTTATTATCTCAAGGAAATTCTTGACTCCCAACTATCTTATCAACCTCTCTATGGCAAGCATCTCCCAGCTTTGGAGGCCAGTCTATTGCACTATGGCAGACCTCTTCACACACTCAGATCACACACTACTTGCTTGACTCTGCCAAATTATATGCCCATAGTAACTCCTCCTTTCACTTGGGGTCCTCATCATCCTACTCTTTGTGCTCTATACATCTTCGAGCCTCTTTCATGTCTTGCCAAAAGAAATCTACATCATGAGCTTGACAAGTACCTTAAAGGAGTACAAAAAACAATAGCCAGAGAAATTAATAATCACTATCTATGCCGACTCCAAGTAATACACCCACCACCGAAGCATGTTCTCCTTGCACAGCTATTTTCCTCCTTCTCCGAGTCTATTTTTGTGAGGATGCCATCTAGATTCGCAGTAGGTGGAGCAGTGTACAGAGTTTTGGGGCTAGATTTTGTAATGGGCTCTTAGTTGTGTCTACACTGCACTTAAATATAGCGAGAGAGTTCATTGAGCTTGACCTTCTCATTCTTCAATCTCATGTTAGTTGTCTAATCTAAATCTTTCGTCTCACATTAGTTGTCTAATTGAAATGTTTTGTGGTACAATAGTTCACTAATCAAAATCTTTTAGTCTCACATTAGTGATCTAATTGAAATCTTTCGTCTCACATTACGTGTCAAATCGAAATCTTTCACCTCATTACTATCACCGCACTGGCGTGGATCAAAGGACACTCTAGTCACTTAGCTAAGAAAACATTGCCCAAGTAAACTCTGGAGAAGATTATCAATTCAATAGATTACATATAAATTACATATATTACAATCTCAAAGACTCCTTCCCTTCATTCTGCTTCCTCTTTCCTTGATTTGAGCTTTCTGGTTGCAAGCTCGGCCCTTTTTGCTCCTTTCAGGAAGGGGGCTGGTTCCTCCCTTGAGGCTTCTTTTCCTTGCAACCAGTTTTTTGGCCTTCTTCAATTTGAGCTCCTTGTCTTTAATATCTTTTGCCCAAATGGCAAATCTATTTTCTCGTTGTAGATAGTTGTAGCCAGCAAGCATATTTGATCCATAACCTGGGCAATGGCAAATGGCATTCTCTACATAGCGATTTTGTATGCACCCACACTCCAAAGCCAAAAACATGCATAGGGTGGTAGCATGCAGGCCATCGGATACGGTAGTCATCTATGATGGGGGTATGGAAAACCATGCATTTCGGACCCTACTGCATCGCAGGATAGGCATCCAATTTAATTATTGTGGCCATCAATACCACAGTCTTACTCTGTACATGACCAAGTTGCTTCTTGATTCCTTCCTACCTCATCCTAAGGCTGTGGATGTTCCCCTTCATCTCCTCCACTTTTTGCTCACTCTGTGCAACACCTGCATTAGAATTTCTCAGAATCTAATGAACTTTCATAAATTCTCGAAAAACTTCTTCATGGGCAGTTTCCAAGACTTCCACTCTAGTTTGGAAATCTCGCAGGGCAACAAACTACTTTTCATAATTATCGAAAGCCACGGCAAGCTTGTGCAAATATCTATTATGATCTTCTTGTAGGGTATTTTAGGTTGCCCTTTAGACTTCCAATAGTGTCTAATAAAAACAACCCTCACCATGGTTGCTACAAATTTCTCCACCAGGGTGGCTAGAACTTGCTCCACCGTGGTGGCTGCTCTCTGCATCCTTCCTGGCCTAGGAGCTACCTCGTTGTCTTCTCCACCCTGGCCCATCCTTCTTGGCCTTGAAGCTCTCTCACAGTTCTTGCGTTCTCCCTTTTTGGCTCTTTGATCTTCAAGGTCCTTTTGCATCTTTTCTAGCTCCTTGTCCACCATGTCCCCATCATTTCTCACTTCTTCGAGCCTATCTCAAAGCTCTTTCATGTGCTTCTCTGCTTCTTCTCTTCTATGCCTTTCCATGTCGACCAATTTTGTGGTGGCCTCAACTTGCTCTTGTGCCTACAAGGCCCTCGCTTGTGCCTCTTCTACTTTGGCTTCTGCACCTTCCTTGAGACTTTTCTCAAGTTGTGCTACCTTTGCTACATCGGTGGCTTTCTCCTCTAGAAAAGTCACCTTCTGAGACATCTGCTTCTCGTATTTCTCAAAATCCCCTTTGAGGGTGGATTCCATGTGAAGAGAGTGGGAGAGAAGGAAGGAGTCTCACTTGCAGCTTTCTCACATACACAATGGGGGAATATACACAAAGGTGGAGGCTGAAAATAGTTTTCCTCTTCTTAGTTGTGAAAGCCAAAAGAACTCTAAGTACAAAAGAATAGATGAACCCTATATGTGGGTCTCAAACCAAACTCAGCTAACTAAGGTGGCATACTAACTGAGCCACTAACTAGAGTACATAAAGATAGCTGTCATCCAGCTATTATTCATGGGCGATGTACCAACCGCATCTGTAGCTAACAAGTTGGTGACATAAATGCACAACGGTCACCCTGGCATATCACGAGTGGAGCTCGATATCTCAACACTCCCCCTCGAGCTCAATCCCAATTCCTGTACACCAAGCAGGTCTCTGAACTTGCACAGCTTCTCTACACCCAATGCCTTCGTGAATATGTCAGCTACCTAATCCTCTGAGCTAACATAAACTAGATCAATAAAACCTACTAGAGCCTTCTCCCGCACATAGTGATAATGCACCTCAATGTGCTTTGTTCTAGCATGATAGAGTGGGTTATTTGCCAAGTGTATACCATTCATGTTGTCATAGTAAATGACAACTGGCCCTGATGCATATCATAAAGTAGCTTATGCAACCAAGCTGCCTCACATGCAGCCATTGCTCCACCCTTGTACTCAGCCTCTGTGCTCGACAAGGCAACTGTAGGCTATTTCTTGTTGCTCCAAGTGACTGCAGCACTCCCAAAAGAGAACATATATCCACTTGTAGATTGTCGATCAGAAATACTACGAGCCCAATTAGCATCAGTGTATCCATGCAACTATATTTGAACCCTATCTCATAAAATAGTCCATACTACAATGTGGATTTCACATACCTCAGTGTGCATCTAGCCACATCCAAATGCAGTTTCCTTGGAGCCTACATAAACTGACTTACCAACCCAACAGCATAGCTCAAATCTGGCCTGGTACTAGTCATATAAATCAAACTTCCTACTATGTGTCCGTACATAGTAGGGTCTTCTAGAAGCTCACCTGCATCCACGCTCAACTTCACATTCTGCTCCAAAGGAACTGAAATAGGCTTACAGCCTGGCATCCCATATTTGGACAGCTCTTCCAGCATTTGAGTAGAAAACAGCTTCTTTTGAGACTCCTCCTGAAGAAGATGCACCACCATTTCTCTGCTCTTCAAAAATTAGAAGAGCAATCAACTCGTCAAAATTAGCTCAAAATTAGGAAAATTCTCACGAACAGCAATGGATGTCCAAAATGGTGCATAATCCTTTCCTAGACCATTCAAGGTCACAGAAACTAAATCATCATCTTCCACTGGCGACCCAATAGAAGCAAGTGCATCTGCAATCTTCTTCACCTTCATGTGGTAGTCATTGATGCTCATATTTTCTCTCTGCACATTATGCAACTCCTGCTTGAGTTGGATTGTCTTGGCTTGCATATTTGTGCTATACATTTTGGTCAAAGTATCCCATGCCTTCTTCGGCATGCTTGTGAATATGCACAATCATAGAATCTGAAATACTGATAGACATAACTTTTCTAGCTCTCTCATGCTAGCCTTTAAATGCCTGCAACTCTTATTGATTGGGAACATTAGGAATAACTGGTTCTTGTTCAGCTCCAGTAATGAACTCCCAATAGCCTTTTTCCTTAAGGAAATTCATCATTCTAAACTTCCATGCTTGGAAGTTGTTCTTGTCAAGCTTTTCAGTGACAATCTGTGAAAAAGCATCAGATGCCATTATAGAACATTGCAAAATATTCTGTCACTGCGAAAAAACAAAACTTCTGTCTCACAAGGGTGAAATCTGCAAAATTGACGAGAGTGGTATTTGACCACACAGTCACGTCCTAGTGACGATTATGCATCAACAGGAAATAAGAATGATTTTGTCACTCCCAATATCTCTGTGTACAGGCATATGATGTAATTTCTACGATAACTTTACACTGACCTGTAGAATAGTGGTCGCACAGCAAAAATAGAGCACTTTCCTGAGTGCCTATGGAAAACTTCTGCCACCAAAATGGGCCCCGAAATGGCCTCCAATCCCCAAAATAACCTCCAATCCCGTAGCATATAGTGCCCTCTCACCACACCACGAAGGGCGTCCCAATCTGAGATAGTTCACTCTTGCACTTCCCGGCTGTGCTACCTGCAGAGATTTGCTCCCAAACTCAAAAAAAAGGAAAGCAACAGTAATTCTCTTACTAGGACACTGCGAACTTGGTTTGCTTTCTTGAGCTCCTTAGCATGAACCAAGCTTTGATACCATGTGAAGAGAGTGGGAGAGAAGGAAGGAGTCTCACTTGCAGCTTTCTCACATACACAATGGGGGAATATACACAAAGGTGGAGGCTGAAAACAGTTTTCCTCTTCTTAGTTGTGAAAGCCAAAAGAACTCTAAGTACAAAAGAATAGATGAACCCTATATGTGGGTCTCAAACCAAACTCAGCTAACTAAGGTGTCATACTAACTGAGCCACTAACTAGAGTACAAAAAGATAGCTGTCATCCAGCTATTATCCATGGGCAGTGTACCAACTGCATTTGTAGCTAACAAGTCAGTGACGTAAATGCACAATGGCCGCCCTGGCATATCATGAGTGGAGCTCGATATATCGACATGCCATCAGATGCATTGCAACTCCAGCAGACTGAGATGACAATTGGGATTTACCATCCATGCAATTCTTCAGGTTGGTTGACACGCTCTTAGAGATCGCCCTTGAGAAAGAAACATCACGTCCTTTTGGTTGCTCTACTACTTCTTGAACCTACCAGAACTTGCAGGTTCCTCTCATATTAGGAAAGAAGTGAATGGTCTTCTTTATTGCATCTTGGAGGTCTGTTGGCAAGCTCGAAATCTTGACTCCGCCATCTTTACTAATCTGATGGTTGGGGTATACATCTAGAATATCCTGTCTCTTCCACTGCTTCTCGAAAAAGTGTGCTTACGTGCTGCCTCCACAAATTCCTAGAGCCTTTTCAATCACACTTTCATTGATGGCAATCTTGTGACCTTGATAGACTAGTTGCCCCTCCTTCATGTTCACCTCCTAACCATCCTGGTGAAGTTTTGGAGAGCATCCAAATTGGGCTTTTGAATAGCGAGAGAGGAGCTCCCATATGTCACCATTTCAAGATGAGGGGAGGAGGGGCTCTGGCACTGTGCTGCAGAGGGGGACGAAAGATTGTGTGAGGAGCTCTTGGACTATGCAGGGTCCCATTATAAGAGGGGATAGAATTGCACAAAGAGTGCAAGGAAGAAAGAAATGGTCAAGAGAGATAGAAGATGAAGCAATGAAGGAAATGGAATAGTGGAGGCTTGAGATTGTAAGGGAGAACAAAACGTTTGAGAGGGATATAAGAGGAAACTCTTAAGGGAATGGAATAGCCAACTACACTGTCAAGGTGAGAGCTACCATGATGGTTGTTTGCCGACTACTGTCAAGGTGAGAGCCACCGTGGTGGTTGGCTCAAATTTTGAATAATTCAAGGTGGCAATACTGACTTGCATGGTAATGAATGATTAGAGGTGGTGGCATCTAAGATTCCCAGCCATGTCTATGGTGGTGGCTAAGATCCATCGGGCTGTTAGTTGATTACCAACCATTGCGGTGGCCCACAATCACTCAGCTTCTAGTTACCACCAGTGGGCTTGCATGTGTGATTACTACGAGTGTAGTAAATTATGGTAATGAGGGATTAGAGGTGATTATGCTTCACGATTTAATTTTGTGGGAATTACTGCCCGATGGTGGTGGCTATCATCAGCCACATCTGTCGTGGCTACGATTCCACCATGCCACCACTAACCTGCCATCATGCTTTAGCATGCATAATCACTATGAGTGCAGTAAAAAATACTAGTCACTGGGATTGCATGCTTAGGAGAACTAGAGTGCATGGTAATGAGAATTACTGTGCTCGGTGGTGGTGGCTCTCATCACAGCCATGTCTATCGTGGCTAAGTTAATTACCAGCCATTGGAGTGGCACCACATGCATCTTCTTCATGATTACTAGCCCATCTGGGGGATTCCACCATGGTGGCCTGCAATTAATATGGATGGAACCCCGGGCTCCAGCCATCACGGTGGCTTAAACTTTATATATATATAGGATCTGTGGCATTTGGCATTTTATAACGTTGCTCTGATCTGCCCATGCTCTACTACTTTGTTCCACACCCCTCCTCTATCCTCTATCTCTTTTTCACCCCTACTCTACTTTGCTCCATGCTCCCTCATCCAACTCTCATCACTACATCTGCTCCCCTGCTCATCTTCAACATGCCTAGTTGGTCCCTCCCTCGATGCTCTATGATCCCAATAATATATGCCTTCTCATATAAATTGATTGTGTTGCACTCATGTGGAATGGAAATGCTTGCACTAGTGGAGACTCTTCGTTCCCACAGGTGACTCCCCACATATCTGAATGTCATCACCTTGGATAACATGCTCACGGAGGGCCTCTTGATGGCTGTGCTGTATGGGTTCCCCCTAGATGTCAACGAAGCCCTCAATATTTTCATATCAGAGTACTCTCATCTTGTTGGGGGGGTCTTCAACCTCTCCATCGTATCCTCCTTTGGCTTCCTAAAATTTTTTAATGCAACAAGCTAGACTGGCTAAAAACTGAGTTGTACAAATTGCCTCTTGCTCAGACGAGGCTCTCAGCAATGGCTGGATGTAATCTTTTGGGTGAGCTCAATGATCTTTTGGCTCACTGGATGTAATGTTTTGGTCTCTAAGAGACTAAGGCATGTATGTAATCTCTTTTTGTTCAATTTGAGGCTCTCAATATGCACCGTTGTTAACTTTTATATTTGTATTTGAATGGCTATGGTTGGCTCTCAGTATGCACTGTCGTTAACTTTTATATTTGTATTTGAATGGTTATGGCTGCTACCTATAATCTTTTGTTTAAGGCTCTCAGCAATTGCCGAGCTTTTATAAATGTAAGATCCTCTGTTCAATTTTTGCTCGGTATAAGTTGATAATTTTTATATAACCTATTATTGGATGTAAATGTACATTGTAATCTCTTTTGCTCAATTTTCACTCGATAAATTATACTTTTGCCATCATTTGTATTTACATCAACAAGGACTAAAATACCAAGAAAGGACTACAATTTCCTTAGTTTATGACCAAAATAGTGCTAAAATAACTCCAATGACCCCACCATTGTGGTTGCATGGAGATACATCTAGAAAAATACAATTAAACTTTTAGAAAATGCAATTGATGATATGGCCCTTGAGGGGTCCCCTTTAGGAGCAAGGGCCATATCAACATGCCATTTCTGTCTAGTGGTATCCTAGATATTGTATAATGCATGTAGATATGGCCCTTGCCCCTAAAGGGGAGCCCTTAAGGGCCATATCGTTAATTGCATTTTGCTTAGTTGCACAATGGAATACATTTTCCTTGGTACACAAATATATAATTCCAAGAACTAGCACAGTGGCTTTCATAGATCTCCTCTCGTAATATGTAAAAATAGGTAATGGAGCTATAACTCCAAGAAGCAGTGCGATGGTCTCTCTAAGACAACCTTGAATTCTGGGCGATGACAGGTGGTCACACTATGGTGAGATGCTACTCATAATGATAGATTGTGTCTCATTATTATGCCAAAAGCCAGCATGGTGGTCTCTCTAAGCCAACCTATGATTTACATGGGCTACAGGCAAAGAAGCGACAAAAGGCTGCATGATGGCAGGTGGTCAAGCCAGAGACTGCGTTGCGATGGCTTTCAGAATGATAGATTGTGTCTAATTATTATGGCAAGAACCAGGGCGATGGTCTCTCCAAGCAACCTTCAATTTTAATGATTTGCATGGGTGCGTGCCTAGTGATAGGTGACAAAACTGCAATAAAAGGCTATGCGATAATAAGTAATCAAATGGCATAGGCTAGAGACTGCACTGTGCAAAGCAGTGTAGAGATGCCATGTGTCAAGCTATGCAATGTTCTGAACAAATAGATTGTATCTCATTATTACACCAATCACCTTCATGACGTCAAGAAAATTTTCGGTGAGAGCATGAGTCCACGCAAAATTCAAATATTCACCCAGAAGTGCATCGCATCACGGCTCCAAAATGGCCCCGAAAATAGTTTCACAATTGGCTGCACCCAAGCTAACGTTGACCCTGCAGTGGTCACACCAAACCAACATGAACATGGTGGTCATGAATCTAGATTAGAACAAGAGAGCTATGCGTAGATGACAGCTCAACAGGTTCACCTTGCATATTTTTAGTATACGATGTACATTCAAAAGGAGGGGTATTTTAATTCAACTTTGTGGAAAATTTTAACATGAATATAATAACGAGGGGTTTTTTAATTCAGTTTTAAACAAAAAATCACTTACTCCATAAGGATGTATGTTTTTATTAGGGGAGATTTTTTTTTTGAGGGGGTTTCTAAATACCCGTTGAATGCATGCGATACATAAGGTTCCTTAGTAGTGCACCCCCGAGGATGACAAGTGACGATTTGTGGGTCGATGACAGGACGAGCAACAGTGGTAGATGATCTGTAGTGAGTTGCAGGTAGATGATAGGTGGCAAGCTATGGGTAGATGACAGGATAGACTATGGGCAGTCTAATGTACATAGATATAACACAAATATTGCTTGAAGGAGGACATAACTGCTCATATAGTGACATGTGTGAGCTCTACAGTGTTCAAAACAGCAAGTTTTGATAGATTACGTCTCATTATTATGCCACTAGGGCAATCATAATGCTAAGAGAATTTCAAGGGAGAGTGAAAGTCCGCCCAAAATTCACCCACCAATGCATTGCATTGCAACCCCAAAACTACCCCTAAAATATTTTTACAATTGGTTGCATCTAATCATGCATTGACCCTATAGAGAGAAACCCTTCCAATGAGTTCACAAATATTCAGGTGGAATTGGGACCCTCATGGGCTATGTAACATTGGGAATTCCAAGCATGAAAATAGATGAATGCTCTCATTGTGTTCTTAACCCTCATTTGCAACCACAAGCAATCAAGATATTCACTTCCCCCTTACACACTCAGCTTCAAAAGTAAAATCAAATATACTCAAGGAAATTGATGCCATAGAAACACACAATGACACATGAGACATACACCTTTACTTAGAACATATAATTCATCTTTTCAAAAACTTAAATTCTAGACAATGTTAACACTGTGTCACCATGGACTCAAGTAGCACAGAATGTGTGTGTGGATTAGTGGTGGCAAAGTTGTGCTTGTACTTGCATAAGGCTAGGAATAATCTTTCTTAGGAATCCACCATGCATGTTGTACATGCAAGTACTACATGCAACTCCTAGATTCCTGTTCTACATGCAAGTTCTACATATGATTACTACATGCAACTCCTACATGCAGCTCCAACATGCAACTTCTACATGCGCATCCTGGATGCAAGTTCTAAATGTAGAGAGAGAAAGTCTTAACATTCCTACATAAAGAGAGAGAAGCTCTCCAACTCATATTAATATCCCATGATGGAATGAATCCCACTCTTTTTGGGGCATTGTGTTCAGTTCAATTTTGGTGTTCTATGCAATAGTCTCCAAGTTTCCATACTCCCTTGCACTCCACGTCCAAAATCATGTCCTAACCTTGTCTCCCACTCCTCTCTCCTCCAACCTTGTAACTCCTCCTCTGCCTCTCCTCCTCCCTTCTCCTCTCTTTTCCCCACCCCCATGCTCTTATATCTGCTTTCTCTCCCACTCCTATCCTTTCCCTAAACCCTTACTCTCTTAGATTAGTTCCTTAACCCTTGACCTCCATGATCTATGAGGGAGACGAGTTCTCCACCATGTCATGTACTTTGAACCATGGAATAGCTTTGAACCTCTTTTTGAACCCAGAAACCCCTTCTAAACACTGAAACCTCCTTCTTAACCCTAGAACCTCCTTTTGAACCTTAAAGTCTCTTTCTAAAGTTGGAACCCCCCTGTCCCCCTTACCATTACCCCCCCCTCCCCTCCTCACATGCCCCTTCAAACCACACCCTGTCCCCTCCCACTCCCCCTCTCTCTACCCCCCACTCCCCACCACCAACCCCCCCTCCCTCCCTCTCGATCCCCATATGACTTCACCCCCCCCTCCATGTCACCCCCCCTTCCAACCCCCTCACATCCCCCTTCCTATGGGCGCCTATGCCTAGGTGTTGACCATCGCACAGTAGGCCCACTTATGATAGCAGTGGTGCCCATCACAGTGACGATGGTACCCAGCATGCAGTTGTGATGAAAATGGCTTGCCTTATTTCCTGTCTAGCACCACTCAACACGTCCTCTCACCCACCGCCCTTGTCACCCACTTGCGACGATGCTACCTCACATGCTCACCAAACATTTTCACCATCCATTTGTGTCAACATGGACTCAAGTAGCACAAAACGTGTGTATGGAGTAGTGGAAAAGCTTTGTTTGTACTTGCATTAAGGCTAGGAATAATCTCTCTTAGGAATCCAATGTGCATGTTCTACATGCAAGTACTACATACAATTCCTACATGCAATTTGCACATGTAACTCCTACACTCAACTCGTACATGCAACTTCCATATGTGCATCGTAGATGCAAGTTCTACATGTAGAGAGAGAAAGTCTTACAATTCCTACATGCAAACAGAGAAGCTCTCCATCTTTTATAGATATTCCATGATAGAATGAAGCCCATACTCTTTGGGGAATTGTGTTGAGTTCTATTTTAGCATTCTATGCAATTGTCTCCAAGTGTCCATGCTCCCTTCCACTCTACATTCAAAAGCATGTCCTAACCTTGTCTCCTACTCTTCTCTCCTCCAAACTAGCAACTTCTCCTCTCCCAGTCCTCCTCCCTTCTCCTCTTTATCCCCCAACACCATGCTCTTACACCTTCTTTCTCTACAACTCTTGTGCTTCCCCTAAACCCTTACCCTCTTAGATTAGTTCCTCAACCCTTGTTCTCCACCATGTACTCTACTCTGAACCCTAGATCCTCCTTTTAGTAGGCTTCTAGCCTTGAACCTCCTTTTACTGAACCCTGAAACCCCTTTTGAATCCTAAAACCTCCTTATTTATAACCTTGTACCGTGAAGCCTCCTTCTAAATACTAAAACTTGTTCTAAATCTTAAAACCCCCAATAAAGGTGAAAGTCTCCATAACCCCAACCCTGTTGATGAATGTTCCTTTAACACAAGCATGTGTGATGTTTGCTCCCCCCACTTGAGCCTACATCTCTCATTAGAATGCAACCCAAGGTCCTAATCTACACTTATACTACAATAAAGATGACACTGATATAACTGTAGGTGACAAAAAGCCTCAAAACCCTGCACATCCTACAGAAGCGCCATGGGATAGAGCCAACAGACAAGATGATCCACTATTACCATAGTACCATTCAAATATTCCATTTTTAAGAAGGCTAAGTGGCTCACAATGTTTGCAATATACCTTGATCTTCAACCAACTGTGTCCATCAACTTTATATATGACATACTATTTATGCGAGGCAACTATGTACCAATTTTTATTGTACTTTCTATGCTTCCACTCTAACTCTAATTGCAGGATAGGCCTACCCATTTCAAAATATACTACTTACCTTGTCGGATTTGAAGGATGTCACCCCAAAATCTAAAAATGTTCATTTGCTAACTCACACAAACCCAAATATCTAGGGTTGGTTATATCTACTTTGCTTGGCACCTAGATCCCCACAAATCTTATAAGGTTTATACTTTAGTCACATAATATAGGGAGATAACTAGAATATATTGACAAGCACTAAATCTTATAAACATATACCAACCATAGCTTAGGGAGTCTATAAACACATGACCAACATCCTCCTAGTGAGCAAAAACACACAAAAAATCCCAACTTAGACATTCATTTTAGCTAGGAACTCAACTCAATAAGAATTTTAAGAGACAATATGGACCACATCTTGTAATTTTGATTTTCACAAGGTGCTATACCTGTCGCATGCTTGAGATATCTCTTAGAGTACGGACTTGTAGAGACTTGGAATTTTGGAATTTGAGATCTTCGAAACGTCCTTCAGAATTCCACACTTGGATTTTTTGGATCTTCACAATTTTGAACATTCAGAAAACTCACTTCCGCTTTGGTAAGTAGCCATATACCATTACCACTCCACCCTGAAGCACCTATTCATCTCCCATGGCATTTATGGATAATGTTGGTGCATGATATGGCTTCAACCTATAACCATTCACCAGTTTTGGAACTGCATTGCCATACATATCCTCCAATGTTCCTTCTCCCAACACCTCCATAATTTTGTAAGGACCATCATATCTCAACTTAAGTTTTCTTGGATGAGGACCTAACTTAAAATTAAACATCAACACTATATCTCCTTTCTGAAACACTTTAAAGTTAATATTCTTGTTTATTCAAGCTTGCCTTCTCTTTTTAATCACGTATGAAATATAGGAACTCACCACCCTATCTTCCTCCAGCTTCAACAATTGTTGAATCCTATGATCAAATGATTCCTCTAGAGACAATCTATTCTCATCTTCTATTCAGAGACTAGGTATAATAAACTCCATTGGGACTACAACTTCACATCCATAAACAAGACAAATTGGTATCATCCTAGTAGTTACCTTATAGGCTATACAAAATTCCCACAATGTTGAATGTAGTTTCTGGTCCCAATCAATTCTATTTTTTGAAACTATTTTTCTCATAATATTCTTGAATTTTTTATTGGAATTCTCAGCATGGCCATTGGCCTGTGGATAGTATGTAGTCAACTTCTTATGCACAATCATGTGTGTGTTTGTTAAATTCTTTATAACTTTGCTCCCCTTGATCAAAAACTATCTCTATTGGACAACCAAACCTGGTTATGATATTGTGATAAATAAACTTAGATGTGCTATCCGCTGTATTGTCTCACAAAGAAACTGGCTCTATTCACTTTGTACACTAGTCGATGGCTACCAAAATATACTTATTGCCAGTATATCTAGTTGAAGGTTTGATCGGACCCATGAAATCAAGTCCCCATTTCTAGAATGGACCCAAAGGTAAAATAGGATGATGTGGCATCCGATCTGCATTTGTTGTCCTGTCATCTCTTTGACATGGTAGACAAGTTTAAGCAATTTGGTTAGCACCTTTTAACACTGTAGGCCACCATAAACTTGCCTATAGTATCTTTTTTTTAGTAATATCACCAGAAAAGTGACCTCTTAAATTTCCAGCATGTGCCTCCACTAGGACTGCTTTCCTTTCATGATCTATCACACATCTTTGGATAATCTGATCAATACCTCTCCTATACAAAATTCTAGCTATCACAAAAAATGGTCTACTTTGAAACATGAATTTCTTCCTGTGATCTCTTGACAGTGACTGAGGTCATCAAAAAAAGAGGCATTCTATCTTACCAACCCTGCCCACCATCTAGGTTGATAGAAAACAAATGTGCATCAGGTGAATCATCCTAAATTCCCAAAGGTGCCTTGCCATTCATCAATCATCTTAATAATCTACAACAACATGTTGATTATCAGGTGTATGAACAATGTCATAATCGTATTCTTGGAGGAGTAATATCCATCTAGCTAGCCTTCTAGACAACTGTAGTTTGTTTACCAAATAAATGAGAGCTTGATGATCCACATGTAAGATCACTTAATTCCCCAATAAATAGTGTCTGAATTTTTTGAGAGCATAAACCATTCCCAATGTATCCCTATAAGTAATACTATAATTCTTCTTTGCTTTTGCCAATCTTCCTACTAGCATAATATATGGGCTGAAACACGCTTTAACAAATTTTTTCATTAATACTGCATTGATGACCACATCTGAAACATCGACAAAAATATGAAATGTTAACTTCTAGTTAGGTGGTTTAAGAATTGGTGCCACAACTAATATCTTATTCAATAAAACAAAAACCTTATGTTGCTAGTCCTCCCATCTATAAGCTTCTCCCTTCCTCGTAAGTTTTGTCAATGGTGCACAAACATGGGAAAGATAACTGAAAAATCTGCTATGTCATTTTATCTACCCAACAAAGCATGACAACTGCTTAAGAGTTCTTGGTGTAGGAGCATTCTGAATAACTTCCACCTTCCATCATGCCTTCTTCAGACATTATATGACCTAACAGGACACCCCTCTTAATTGCAAAAGCACACTTCTCTGGATTAATACCAAGCCATACAATTCTACATCTCTTAAGGCATAATCTAAGATGCTGCAAGTGTTCGTCCTTCTTCCAAAACATGGAGAAATTATCAATAAAAACTCTAATAAAAGTTGTCAAGTATGGAGCAAGGACTTCCTAAATCCACTTCTTAAATGTGGGGGGTGCATTCTTCATACCAAAGGTCATAACATTGCTAGCAAAAGCTCCCCACTTTGTAATGAAAGCAATTTTGTCTTTGTCTTTTGGATCCATCCTTATTTAATTATACCCACCAAAACCATCAAGAAATCTATACATCTCATGACCAACCACGTCATCAAGCATTGTGTCATAGAAAGGTAATGGAAACTACTACATTTAGTTTTCTGTAATCAACACACACTTTGAGTACCTTATCCACTGGGTAAATAAACCCCACCTTGAGCAATTTATCAATTTATTTCTTCACCTTTTGAGCATAATTTGGGTTCAATCTATATCTTTGCTAGATCACTGGGAGAACATCCTTCCTTAAGTTGATTCTATGTTGACAAAAATATGGATCAACCCCCTTCATGTATGCTAGGCAAATACATCCTTGAATTCAAGCAACAAGTGTTTCAAATTTTCATGAGAAATTCCATCCAACAAAGCACTAACATGCACCATCTTCGGATCTTTTTCTGCTCCAAGATTCATCTTTTTGAGGCCATCCTCTTGAACTCTTACACACCTTCTTAAGTTATCTTCAAATGTTGTTTCCACTTCAATGATTGCTTAAATAACTGTTTTGATATATAATCCTTCTTTTTCTTCATCATATCCCATTGTTCTAAAGTTACTTCATTTGACTTTTGTTCTTTGTGTTTCCTCTATTTCTATGCTGAGGTGGTAGGAGTGGTCAGATGCAGTGAGCTGCAGTAACCTTCATTGATGAAGAACTGCTCACTTCATTCTTCTTGTATTGGTCCACTATGGCCTGCACATCCACTTCAAAAATTGGAACCAAGGAGGGATTTCTTTTCAGAAAATACTCTTATCATCTTCCACTTCGGCCACCATGTTAATTCCTTCAACAAGGGTTGAACACTTTTTGGAACACTCCTTGTTGGATCCACGGCCATTTAAAATTTTTCCTTTCCCTTACAAGCAATTACCCTATCAGCTCCCCAATCCTCCCTAATCTTGGCTACCCTTACAAGTAGTTACCCTATTAGTTCCCCAATCTTCTTTAATCTTGGCTACCCAAAACCATGGTCTTCCAACTGGCATGGAATAAGATTTATCATCTCCCTCCATCCAAAGAACAACAAAGCTAACCATAAAAGTCAGACCACAAACTCCAATCTACTGGTTTCTCAGTATGCTAAGAGGTTGGAATTACTCTCCACTGATCTGCCATTTTGACCATGAACACTTATTTCATTAATTTTGGATCATATGTCTGCTTTTGGACTATTCCTTAAAATCCTTCCCAAATGAAAAGTTTACTTTATGAAACTGTCATTCGAGAATCAAAAGTTTACTTTCTGGCACTATCATTTTCACATAAGACATTTCAAAATATCTCTCTACAATGTTGTACAAATAATGCAAAAACTACTATTATATCCTAAATTTGTATTTCTTGTTTATAAGAATCATATTCTTAAAATAAAAAATCTGAGTTATTAGTTTAAATCCATGAAAAACCATGCTATTGAGGATTCACAACATTTTAAAAATGTATACATAAGAGACCTGTAAGACTCTTTTTACTTTCAATGCAGAAAACTATAACACTCTTGAATATTCAAGAAATTAAAAGGTTTATATAGACATGAGACATGATGGAAGCCTCTTTTGTACTCCAAAAAATAGCAATAGCTATGCTTGCAATTTTACATTATCATGTCATAAGTTTTACAACAAATATTGCTCTGGATGAGTCTTTGTACAAAGGATCTCCTGTGGCCTTTTCAATAATTTAATTTTTCCTTTACAATGAGTTTAGTACAAATGGGCGATCCAAACATTTACTTGTTTGAATGTCCTTTTCTATCATGATCACAGAAATGAGCGATCCAAACATTTGCTTGTTCAGAATGTCCTTTCTGTCGTCACTTGTCGCTTGGGTGCCATCTTCATTCACTCTCATCTGACAACCACTACCACCTTCACTCTTTCTCGATATTTGAATGGTGTTATCATGGGCATTCTTCATTTGCGCTATCTCCTTCTACTTCCTCTCGGGCGAGCATCTTTGTGAACTCTGTAATGTGCATAATAATTGGTTGCGGTAATTTTATTTTGTCTTCTACATCATACCCCATGTGCTTCTTTGTTTTCTTTGACCTTGATTTCCAGGATACTATGATTGTCTCTGTGGAAAGTCTTGAAATTGCTTCATGGTTTGGGACCCATTCCTTTTTCAAACAACTACTATACAATGTACTGTTATCTTGGTTCTCCTTTCTGCCCCTTGGCTCATACCATACCGCTATAAATGTTGTAGCTCTCCCCCGGTCATCCATGCTCATGTCAACTACTTTCGCAACCCAAAACTTCACGTTCTCATGTTCATCATCCGATGGTCGAACTGCAACAAAACAATGGACATCTATGTCTATTTGTGGCATAAACTCTCTCTTCTTGGGTCCACAATATGGATGTGGGAGCAGCGATTCAAACTCATTTTCAAAGAGACCACATGCTAGACGCAAGTCATTACCAACATTTGGCCAAAATAAAGGCCGTTCTGCCTTAATATCATCTTCTCGCATTTTTGCAAGGTCCTTTATCAATTGGTAGGTCTTGCTAATTACAACAGTAGTGTGTTCCTTTCAAGAGGGCTTCCAATCCGGAAATCTTCGGAGCATTTTCTCTTTGTATGCAATAAAAGCTTTTAAGCCTTCTATTTCACCTTTGGATTTCTCGCTGAATTCTTTTATAGGAGCCCATGTTGGATGCATTTCTTTGCCCGGGATTGAAGTTAAGAGAGAGTAAGGTTCTTCAGGTTCCCATTTTGTATCAAGAGAATAGTGTTGCCATTGCATCACTGGTTTTTCATCCTTTAATAAAAATCAAAAATAGTGTGGAGCGCTATGACCAATCAGGGCATCACCACCTTTTTGTATGAAAGGTAGAATAAAGCTCTTCCAATCATACATCCTCTCAACCATTGAGCATATTGTTCCTTCCTTACGGCCACCAACTTGCCTCCCACATTTTCTTATCAAGTCATCCATTGTCTCCATGTCCTTGTGTTTTAGTTCTCTTGAAACTATGCTAAATACCTGATCGATATCCTCATGTGTGTGCCCAACCAACAAAAACCCAACTTCAATCTCATTGAAGATTCTATGAGTGATTAGCATTGAGCAAAATGCAAAGAAGAGTACATTCTTATTCTCTCGTCCGCAATTGTCTGCTTGTACTCTCAAAGTTGCTGGTAGGCGACCTTTTTTTGCATGTACATTGTGAATTGCCTTCATAACGGATGTTACAACTTGATTGCTATCGTGTAGATGCAAGGAATCAATCCATATGTCTGCAAAAAACTTAAATCCATGCACTAACACTCCACATAGATGTGTCTTTAAAAAGTATTTGCCTTGTAGCTTAGGTGGAGTGTTAACGAATCGAGGTAATGTTGTTGTATTTTGATCCATACCATCTACAATAATGCACATGTACTCATTTGGGTGAGAAATAGCTTGCTCCTTCCAAAATGCATATTTTATTCTAGAATGTCGAACAAGTCCATGATGAAATTCTCTCTTTCTTTTGTAAGCTTCTTTTTGTTCTGGAGATGTTGCACGCTCAAGTGCTCGCTTTAGATCATCACAGTCGTTGCACTTTGACATTTTTTGCCTCTTTGGGATTTTAACATGTCCAAATCTTTTTTTCCAAAGAGTATACAAAGTATGAAAAGATGCCGGTGCATGCCCTCTTTGCCTCTGTGTTTCTCCAATAGAGTTAAATACTTCTTTTTTGGTCAAACCTATCGGAAGATGCATTTCTGATAGGTGGGGTTGCGGTAAAGCATTTTCATAAATGTAATCTTTCAAAATTGCTGTTGCCGCAACCGTTGAGGCTCTTGTTTTGGGCCTTCCTATGTTTCCATGAATGTTAAATTTAACTCCATACTTTGCTTTATTAGCCAAATTCCAATATGTGCCATGTGATAATCCTGTAATAATGCGATATGCATTATTGCATATACTTTTTCCATTTATAAGAGGCCTTATTTGATGTCCTGAACTTCGCCTTCTCTTATCATTTACAAGAAAGCAAGACAATCTCGTGAGTAGGTATTCATTTCTTCTGCTTCCTTTCCTTTGCCAGACATGTTCTCTATAACCCTTGATGTCATGTAAGTTAATGGATCGCATACATGTATGCTTACAGCATGTAGATCGCATTGCTTTTAGCATAACATCTTCATTCATTACTCTTATTCTCTTTGGTTGCTTTTCTGGATCTGCCTGCACTCGTTGTCTTTTCATGCATCTGTATGTCTGTTTTGGGACCTTCTGTACATTCTTATTTGGATTTTTGTAGTTCTCCTTGTAAGATTTATTTGTCACGTTGTTTTCATGAGATGTTGCATCCTTGATCTTATCACTCTGACAGTCAAATACTGAATATTCCTTTGTTGATGTCATCCTTGCTTTTGATACATTCGTCAAACCATTTGTAACATTTACAAGTTCACAATCAAAGTCAAACACCGAATAGTCCTTTGTTGATATCATCCCTACTTTTGATACAATCGTAGAACCACTTGTCACAATGGCATTAAAGTGTCCCGAATGATCTTCAAACTCATCAATTCCTGAGAGAAATCACTCATTGATGCACTTTCTATGGATTTCATAACTCCATAGTCAGTGGTGATAGAGTGTCCAGAATGATCTTCAAACTCATCTATTCCTGAGAGAACATCGCTCATTGATGCACTTTCTATGGATTTCATAACTCCATAGTCTTGAAACTCCTCTACTCCAGAGAGAACATCACTCATTATACTATCGTGCATGATTTCCATAATTCCATAGTTACCTGCTTTGACTCCAAGAACTTTATCAGTATCCATGAAGCCATCCATGCTTGAAAATATAACACTTTTGACATCTTTGCCCAAGTTCTCAATGTGCATGAACTCATCCACCCCGGATAAGGCATCACTTGTGAAATATTTTTCTTTCTCGGTACCAATGAACTCATCGGCTTCTGATAAGACGTCAGTGCTATAGTTGAGTGCATTGGAATCATCCATCTCTGAAGGAATAGAGCTTGGTACATTGGCATATTCTTTCAATTCTTTGATGTTGTAGTATACATTATGTTTATCATTAAAAACCACATGCCGAGTCTTTCCAATCTTAAAAAATTGCATGCTCCATCTCAAATCCTTACCTACCTCATAGTAGGGACCATCCAATGACATTGAGTTATCATCCATACCATCATCAGTAACTTTTTGAATTCTCATATGCGCAAATGTCCAGTGTTCAACTTGTTCAAATCCCAAGACTTGACATTCTGCTACATACTTATTTGCAAATGATAACATTTGTAAAATATCTCCCACTCTAAAATCCAAAGATATGCACTTTGTATTCCTGATGACATGTGTTGGATAAGTCTCATCTCTGTCCCATGCAATAAATGCTTTGTTGGAAGTATTATAGGGCATAACATCTCCAAGGATTTCCATATCCCCACACTTATGCTTTAGCTCAACATGTGCACTAAGAATCCTTGATACGATAACCGCCACCTTATCTTCGCCAAGTCTTCTAAAGTGACAAATAGAATTTGGATCACTTTCATGGATTGTAGCAAATGCAACTACTTCTCTTTTGCAACATAAAATCACCTCCATCCCCGGAAAAAATTTTGTAGCCATCTCCTTTGTGAGTTTCCCTTGCAAACAAGCTGTAACAACCATTATAAAGAACATTAGTCTCTTCTCAATAATCTACTTTATTAATGATTTAAAAATCTAAAACTTGTTTGAAAATTTAATTAGACACTAACCAATAACAACCGTAAACCAATAACAACACTAAACCCTAAACCCTAAACCGTAAACCAAAACAACCCTAAACCCTAAACCCTCAACCCTCAACCCTAACCAATAACAACCCTAAACCCTAAACCCTAACTCCAAAACCCTAAACCCTAACCCCTAAACCCTAACCCCCAAACCCTAAACCCTAAACCCTAACCCCCAAACCCAAAACCCTAACTCCTAAACACTAAACCCTAACCTTCAAACCCTAAACCCTAACTCCCAAACCCTAAACCCTAACTCCCAAACCCTAAACCCTAAACCCTAATTCCTAAACCCTAAACCCTAAACCCTAAACCCCAAACCCTAACCCCCAAACCCTAAACCCTAAACCCTAACCCCCAAACCCTAAACCCTAACTCCTAAACCCTAAACCCTAAACCCTAACTCCTAAACCCTAAACCCTTAACCCTAAACTCTAAACCCTAATCCCCAAACCCTAAACCCTAAACCCTAAACCCTAACTCCCAAACCCTAAACCCTAAACCCTAAACCCTAAACCCCAAACCCTAAACCCTCAACCTTAAACTCTAACTCCCAAACCGTAAACCCTAACCCCCAAACCCTAAACCCTAAACCCTAACCCCCAAACCCTAAACCCTAAACCCTAAATCCTAAACCCTAACCCCTAAACCCTAAACCCTACCCCCTAAACCTGAACCACCAAACTCTAAACCTAACCCCCAAACCCTAACCCTCAAACCTTGAACCTTAACCCTAACTCCCAAATCTTAAACCCTAAACCCTAAACCCTACCCCCCAAACCCTAAATCCAAACCACCAAACCCTAAACCCTAACTCACAAACCCTAAACCCTAACCCTAACTCACAAACCCTAAACCCTAACTCACCAAACCCCAAATCCTAAACCCAAACCACGAAATCCTAAACCTTAAATCCTACGAGTGTTTTCAAGTAATATCATTTATTTAAGTAATAGTTTTAATTAGAATTCATAAGTAATAGTGGAATTGATAGTTGGGAGGGTGGTAGTGGGAGAAAGGGAGAGTGGGAAAGTGGAGAAAGGGAGTGTGGGAGGGTGGTAGTGGGAGAAAGGGAGAGTGGGAGAGGGAGTGGGAATGGGGGTGGTGGGGGTGGGGGTGGGGGTGGGAGGATGGGAGTGGGAGTGGGAGAGGGAGTGGGAATGGGGGAGGTGGGGGTGGGGGTGGGAGAATGGGAGTGGGAGTGGGAATGGGGGAGGTGGGGATGGAAGTGGGAGGGGTGAGGTGGGAGGATGGGAGTGGGAATGGGGGAGGTGGGGGTGGAAGTGGGAGGGGTGGGGTGGGAGGATGGGGGAGGGAGTGGGAATGGGGGAGGTGGGGGGGGTGGGAAAATGGGAGTGGGAGTGGGAGAGGGAGTGGGAATGGGGGAGGTGGGGGGGTGGGAAAATGGGAGTGGGAGTGGGAGAGGGAGTGGGAGGATGGGAGTGGGAGGGGTGAGGTGGGAGGATAAGGGTGGGAGAATGGGAGTGGGAGTGGGAATGGGAGTGGGAATGGGGGGGGAGGGGTGGGGGTGGGAGGATGGGAGTGGGAGTGAGAGGTGGAGGTGGGAGGATGGGAGTGGGTGGGAGAATGGGAGTGGGAGTGGGAGTGGGAATGGGGGAGGTGGGGGTCGGGTGAGGGTGGGAGTGGGAGGGGTGGGGTGGGAGGATGGGAGTGGGAGAGGGAGTGGGAATGGGGAAGGTGAAAGAATGGGCGTGGGCGTGGGAGTGAGAATGGGGGAGGTGGGGTGGGAGGATGGGGGTGGGAGTGGGAATGGGGTGGGAGGATGGGGGTGGGAGTGGGAATGGGGTGGGAGGATGGGAGTGGGTGGGAGAGAGAGAGAAGATAATCTAATAGAGAGGCCAATGGGAGAGGAGATAATGTTATAGAAGGACCAATGAGAGAGAAGCACTTAAAACCCTAGTTTTTCTTATATATACTCTCCTTCTCTCATTGTTTCTCTCATTTCAACAAGGAAGAGCAAGAGGAGAAGCAAAAAGAGGAGGAAGAGCAAAAGCAAGCACAAGCATAGATTTTAACTTTTTTCCAGGTACTTTTTTTAAAATTTGTATTCTTTGAAATTTTATTATAGAGAGAGAATTTAGAGAGAGAAAAGTGAAGGAAAGACTTTTAGAGAGAGATTATAAGAGAGAGAGTCTTGCTGCCTCGGCAACAAAAGAGAGAGAGAGAAAGAGAGAGGGAGAGAGAGGAGAGAAGGGGGGGGAAGAGAGGGGAGAGAAAGGGAGGGGGGAGAGAAGGAGGAGCAGGGGGAAGAGAGGGGAGAGAGGGGGGAAGCCGCGAGGGGGAGAGAGAGAGAGAGGGGGGGAGGCCGCTGCCGTGGCAGCGGAGAGAGGGGGGGAGAGGGAGGGGGGGGAGGGAGGGGAGGGGAGGGGAGAGAGAGAGGCGGCAGTGAGAGAGGAGGGGGGGGAGAGAGAGAAGGGGGGGCGCGGCAGCGAGAGAGAGGGGGAGGGAGAGAGGGGGGGGCACGGCAGTGAGAGAGAGGGGGAGGGAGAGAGAGAGGGGGGGGGCCGTTGTCGTGGCAGCGAGAAAGGAGGAGGGGGGGAGAGAGAGAAGGGGGGGCAGCGAGAGAAAGGGGGGGGAGGCCGCTGCCGCGGCAGCGAAGAGAGGGGGGAGGAGAGGGAGGGGAGAGAGAGAGGGGGGGGCCGCTACCGCGGCAGCGAGAGAGGAGGGGGGGGAGAGAGAAGGGGAGGGGGTGCGGCAGCGAGAGAGAGGGGGAGGGAGAGAGAGAGAGAGGGGGGGGCAGCTGCCGCGGCAGCGAGAGAGGAGGGGGGGGAGAGAGAGAGAAGGGGGGGCCGCTGTCGCGGCAGCGAGAGAGGAGAGGGGGGAAGAGAGAAAAGGGGGGAGAGAGAGAGGGGGGGGGAGGCCGCTGCCGCGGCAGCAGAGAGAGGGGGGGAGGCCGCTGTCGCGGCAGCAGAGAGAGGGGGGAGAGGGGGGGGGGAGAGGGAGAGCGGGAGGGGCCGCTACCGCGGCAGCGAGAGAGGAGGGGGGGAGAGAGAGAAGGGGGGGCTGCCGCGGCAGCGAGAGAGGAGGGGGGGAGAGAGAGAAGGGGGGCGCGGTAGCGAGAGAGAGGGGAGGGAGAGAGAGAGAGAGGGGGGGCTGCTGCCATGGCAGCGAGAGAGGAGGGGGGGAGAGAGAGAAGGGGGGGCAGCGAGAGAGAGGGGGGGGAGAAAGAGAGAGGGGGGGGAGAGGGAGGGGAGGGGAGGGGAGAGAGAGAGGGGGGGCCGCTGCCGCGGCAGCGAGAGAGGAGGGGGGGGAGAGAGAGAAGGGGGGGATGCGGCAGCGAGAGAGAGGGGGAGGGAGAGAGAGAGAGGAGGGGGGGCCGCTGCTGCGACAGCGAGAGAGGAGGGGGGGAAGAGAAAGCGGGGGAGGAGAGAGAGAGAGGGGGGGAGGCCGCTACCGCGGCAGCGGAGAGAGGGGGGGGAGAGGGAGGGGGGGGGAGAGAGGGAGGGGAGGGGAGGGGAGAGAGAGAGAGGGGGGGACCACTGCCACGGCAGCGAGAGAGGAGGGGGGGAGAGAGAGAGGGGGGGCGCGGCAGCGAGAGAGAGGGGGAGGGAGAGAGAGAGAAGGGGGGGCCGCTGCCGCGGCAGTGAGAGAGAAGGGGGGAGAGAGAGAGAAGGGGGGGGGAGGGGGGGAGAGAGAGAGGAGGGGGGCGCGGCAGCGAGAGAGAGGGGGAGGGAGAGAGAGAGAAGGGGGGGCCGTTGCCGCGGCAGCGAGAGAGAAGGGGGGGAGAGAGAGAGAAGGGGGGGAGAGGAGGGGGGCGGCAGAGAGAGAAGGGGAGGGGGGGCCGCTACCATGGCAGCGAGAGAGGAGGGGGGGAGAGAGAAGGGGGGGCGCGGCAGCGAGAGAGAGGGGGAGGGAGAGAGAGAGGGGGGGCCGTTGCCACAGCAGCGAGAGAGGAGGGGGGGAGAGAGAAGGGGGGGCGCGGCAGCGAGAGAGAGGGGGGGGGAGAGAGAGAGGGGGGGGGCACTGCCGCGGCAGCGAGAGAGAAGGGGGGGAGAGAGAGAGAAGGGGGGAGGCACGGCAGCGAGAGAGAGGGGGGAGAGAGAGAGAGAGGGGGGGCCGCTGCCGCGGCAACGAAAGAGAGGGAGGGGGGAGAGAGAGAGAGAGGGAGAGAGAGAGAGAGAGGGGGGGAGGCCGCTGCCACGGCAGCAAGAGGGAGAGAGGGGGGAGAGAGAGAGAGGGGAGGGGAGAGAGAGAGGGGGGGGAGCGCAAGTGAGAGAGGGTGTGCGGAGTGCAAGTGAGAGAGAGAGAAAAGGTGAGGAGAGAGTGGGAGAGAGAGAGAGAGAGAGGGGAAATGAAGAGGAGGGGAGAGAGTAGACTAAGATGAGAGGAAACGTAGACTAGAGCGGAGAGGAAAGAGAGAGAGAGAAGAGTGAGAGAGATGGATGAGAGATGAAAATTTAGAGAGGGAGGACACAAGAGAAAGTACGATCGAGATAGAAAATCTTACCAATGAAGAGGAGAAATGAGTGGGCGACGATCGAGAAAAGATAAAGGAGAGATGTTTTGATGGAAGAATTTGGGAGCTACGATCAATGAGGCATATGAGAGGAGATTGGTATGTGATATAGTTGAAACTTAAACAAACAAAACTATAAACCTTGGTGTTTGATGAAAATTTAGAGAGGAAGGGCACAAGAGAAAGTACGATCGAGATAGAAAATCTTACCAATGAGGAGAAAAAATGAGTGGGCGATGATCAAGAAGAGATAAAGGAGAGATGTTTTGATGGAAGAATTTGGGAGCTACGATCAATGAGGCATATTATAGGAGATTGGTGTGTGATTTAGTCGAAACTTAAACAAACAAAACTATAAACCTTGATGTTTGAAAAGAGAAACATGTGGAAACTAGAATTTCAAATTTCCCGCCTTTTTTTAAACTATGAATCCTTGTGTTTGAAAAGATAAACATGTGAAAACTTGAAAATTGTGATAAAAGACAACCTTGTGTTTGAAAAGACAAATGCGTGGATGTGAAAAGACAAATGTATGCTAAAAGCAAAACTTGTAGAAACTTGAATTTTAAATTTTTCTTTGTTTTTGAATTTAAAATGAGTTTCACTTTCATTTTCAATTTACTAGTTTAATTTAGACTATAATGCATTTTGTTTTGGAATATAAAAAGTATAATTTTAATTTTATTACATTTTAAATTAAAATTTTAAAAGTAGTTTAACTTACATTCGTTATTATTACTTTAATTTATTTCTTTTTAGGGAGAATTAATATATTCTTCTAGGTAAATATTAAATTTTTAATTTTAAGTCTTATTTTCTTTATTTTACGTTATTTTTTCATAAACTTTAAGTTAAACTACTTTATAGTTTTTATTATTTAAATTCAAATTTATTAAGATTTTAACTTCTTATTAATGTGAATGTTCAATTCTTATGAGTTGTAAGTAAATTAGTTTTTTAAAATATAAATTTTATCTTTTTTAAACTCACAACCTTAGTGTATTAAAAAGAATAATGGAAAATATATTATTTTTTGCTTTTAATTCGCAACCTAAGGATATTAAAAAGAACAATGGAAAAGAAATTATTTCTTACTTTTCTTCGCTTTGACGGTTGGTATAGTCTAGATTAGCATAGATTAGTTTGTCCTTAGAGGAGAGAACTCCAAAAAAACCAATCAAAGCCATGCTCAAAATTTCCCGACTAGTTCCTAATCGGAGTCAGTCCATTCGTTCACATTCGGTTTCATAGTCACAACAACCCTACCATTTAAGCAACGATTAAGGTTTTTAAACTTTCAAGATGATTGAAAGTTGTATCAGTGGACATGACAGATTACAGTTGTGGAAGTTGACAGAGCATTTTACACTTATATCAGTTGCGGGAGTTGACAGAGCATTTTGCACTTATATATGATAGACTTCAAATTTGTATTCAGAGATCATTGTAAATCCTTATTTTTTTTCACATTTATGCTCTAAGCCTTGTAAAGCCTTTTAGGCTATTCCCAAAGCATTTATGCTCTAAGCCTTGTAAAGCCTTTTAGGCTATTCCCAAAGCATGAAATTGATACTTATATGATTGGGAAGAATAAAAACTTGAGGTGTATTAATGGGACTCATTGTACTTTTGATTTTTCAAAGTAATTGTAGTTTGTCAAAGTACTTAAAATTTGTGTTGTGCTTGAATACAGGATGGATCTTGAGGCTACAGCATTTGTTAATGGTATGACACTGAAATACAATGGAAGAATTTATGCCCCAAAGGACTTCACAAACTGGACAGTTGTTGACACAACAAAGAAAGCATGGTTCTTGGTCTTAAGTAAAGGAAATCTCATTCTAGTGATGACAAAGAGAGAGTTGGAGAAAGATGAGTGGGCATCAAATGTATCTTTCTCAAAGAGCAATTTGATTCAAGGGGGCACCTTAGTAGGAATAAAAATTGAAAAAGACAGCAGTACAATGATGATTTACACAAAGTCAAGAATGAGCAACAGATCGTTTCTTCTTTCTAAGAAAGATGCAACGCACTTTGTGATGCCGCCGCCAAAAGCACCTAGATTTCCTGAATTGGTTCCTGCATTGGAGATCCTTCAACATGTGTGGGAGGAATTTCCATTGAGGAAGCAAGAAAAATGCGGTCAAAGATTATCCTTGAATACTTTCAGGGTGTCATCGAACAAGGTTCAACTTCATTGGAGGGACCTAAGGTGCAAGAATCCACACATGAGAAAGGAAGTGATGAGACACGCCATGTAGACCTGGTTCATGGTAATACAAATGAGAGAGGAAGTGGAGTGGATGAGACAGAACACATTGTAGCAATGGAAGAGGGTCTTGTACACGTGGATGCTTACAAGGGATCTACATCTGAGACAGGAATTGAATTGGTGGAGACCGGACATGCACATGCATCTCAGACAAAAATTGAATTGAGTGAGACACGACATGCATCAGATAAGACAGGACATGCACACACATCTCTTGTTCATGGTATTACTCACTTAGATGGTGTAACTCATGAAGTTGATGGAATAATAGAACAAGTGAAGCCCTTAAGTATACCTGAAGTTGAGGCAATAGAAGAAGAAGTAGGGCAATCTAAAGCAGTTCACATTGAGCCCCTAAAAAATAAACCTCGACATCAAATGCAAAAGGCAAGTAGTTCACGAGCTACAGTTCCAAGTCCTATAACTGGAAAAAGAGGTCGTTCATATACAAAGAAAGGGCAAAGAAGAGAAGAGGAAGAACATGAAGAGGATGCGGAGGGTCTTGAAATGGAGTCAGATCTAGAAGCAGAAATGTTATCAATGAAGAACCTAAATCTTCGCTTGAATGAGGCTGTGACAGATGAGGATCCAGGATATATATGGGGCCAGAAGACTCAAGTTATACATGCTTCAACAGTGGTCAAAGCAAGTGTCTTCACCAACAGCAGGCCCTTAGATATAGCCTATGCTGAAAAGATTTTTCAGGCTTTGATTGATGGAAAAAAACTAGTTGTTTCTAATTTGGTACTCCGTCCAAGAACATTTTGGCCAGTCATGGGAGATTATAGTCAATCCATCAATTTCTCTCAGCCTATAGATTTTGAGATGCAATTCACTAAGCTCCTCGGAAAACAAGTTCCCTCACTTCAAGAAGGACAAAGTTCAGTGAATGATCCAGAACGACATATAAGGGATGCCAAGAGAAATTTCTTAGCTCATTGTACATTTGAGGCAATAGATGGTCAGCACTATGCCTATGCTTGTAATGAGCGCTCTAGAGATGCATACAAGAAAGGAGAAATTACTTATCAAACCTTCGCGAGTGTGCGTCAATTTCACTACTATTTTGCATGCATTTGTATCTTCAAGAACGAGAAAAAATATTTGATTGAGTCGGAAAGACTTAATCATGACATTTATGCACTACGAAAAATCACCTCCACTTCAGAGATGTTGCTCAAAGCTAGGACCATATGGAAAACTTTTAATTCTCCTTTGACCACTCTCAAAAGAACTGCAACTAAAGTGGAAGCGGATAATCTTGTTGACTTCTACACATGCTTGAGTGCCATTGTACCAAGGGGAAAGCAGGAAAGAGCAGAGGTGATTACAAGCTTTAAGACAGTGAGGGATAGGTATCAAGACTACACAAGCATACTTTTCCGTAGTGATGAAGTTCTTCATCAGATCAAAGACGTGTGTCTTGCATGTGAGAAAGGAGATGTCACATATGAGGCTCCATCATTGATTAAAGAGAAGGCAAAGAAGATTGAGAAAAAAGAGATGACAGCTCAGATGTGGAGGCCTTTAAGAAACCTACCAGACAAATACGCAAGTCTTACTGTAGAGAAATTAATGTCCAAAGAATGGTTTTTTGGCAAAAAGGATAAAGATCATTGCATGGAAGATTGCATCATCCAACAGGTCAAGCGTGATGCAGTAAAGAGTGCAATTGAATATTTATTGGGAGAAAAAAATATTCCAATTAGCCAATGTAAAATTGATCATAACATTGTGAGGCAGATGGCATCAGCTTTACCGTCAGCTAAACAGAAGGCTTGGGTGCATAAATGGGTGAAGGTAGAAGATGATGGATCTGAAATTACTCCCTTTATGAGAAGTGACATTCCGGAAAATGTGTATGCATATGCACAAAAAGTCATCAATAAGCACACTCTCAGAAAAGAAAAAACTTTGAACAAGGGCTTTTTTTTCATACATGAAATCATTTCAGAGTCTGGAAAGAGTGTTGAGTGCAAGGGAGTTTCATTGAATGATTTTTTGTCCGACGACACTGCTTGGGAGAGACCTCAGCTTTTCTTTGTCTATGAAATATCACCGGATGACATTCGTCAACTCCTTGACAGAATATTACATACCACCATTGGTAGAGTGGGACAATGTAATATAGTCATATTTGCTGATAAAGATGACAAGGAACAAATGTCTGCTACCCTAGAAAAACAATATGGCAATGAGCTTAAGATTTACAATGGTATATACTCAAGAAAAAGGGACAAGAGAGAATGCGGTCTCAAGATACAGAGTCTAGAAACCTTTTTCTTGTGCATGAAGAGCCCTTACAATGATCACTCCTTACAAAACAATATAAGAGGGAATGCAAAGAGATTGCAACTACTGCTGGAAGAGCATGAAGCTCCAAGTCCCCTTCATCGCAACGCAAATCACTATGAAAGGCCAGCAAAAAGTGCTGATCTTTTAATTAGTATGATGGAATTTTTGCTACCGTCCGGATGGGAAGTCACATTGTGTCGAATGGGACATCTGTTTGAAGCTCTTATCAGAAAAGGACACAATGTAAATATTATTGAGAGCCCTACTTGCTTGGAATACCTTGATACCGTGGCTTCTCTCACAATAAAGTTTGATAAGAAAGGTCCGATCTCACATGAAGAGGATGCTGACATAGAGATGATCATGTATGATGAGAGCAAGAAAGATGATGAAAATGATCAAAGCTCTGGATATAATAGTGAGGACACCAGCGATAGCAAGGAAGCAGAAGAAGATGGATATGACACTGACCTTGCCTCTGAAGGTTACATAAAAAGACCACGAAGATATGTAGAGGTATGAAAACTTATGTTTAATTTTCTTTATTCATTTAAAGGTCTTTTTAAATTTATAATTAATTTAAAATTTTGAATCTCATAATTATTTTATCCTTTTATAGGAGAAGGGAGAGGAGGAGGAGGAGGAGGACATAGCTGGAGTAGAGAATATAGAAAGCTCATCTCAAGAAAGCAAAGCTACTCTGGCTATCCATCGGATGACTCTAGAAAATAATCATACCTTGCAGCAAATGGAGAAGTCATTTCAAGTTAGGTTTCAAGTTCGAGAACAACCTCTTACTTTTCTATTCGATGAAGAGGACATTTCAATCCTCATAAACTTCAAGAAAGAGGTTAATGACAAGGTCATAATAGCCATCCTCATGGTCGATCCTCTTGTTTCTAGTGTACTTAGCAATAAGCAGAAGACCATAGATGATGTTTTTAAGTGGTTGCAACCTATTGATTTGACTGCGGCGCGAGTTATCTTCATTGCATATCACGAGGAGTGAGTATCAATCCCTACCTAGCTTATCTCTTACATTGTGGAGGATTATATCAAATAATAATTATTCTTAATTGATAATGCAGCTTGCATTGGAGCTTGGTAATTGTGGACATCTTAGCCAAGTAATGCTTCTTTGTCAATTCAATAGCATCTATCCATGGCAGTGTGTCAGAGTAAGTATAACCTACTTGTGTCATAATTATGTCAATGAGATGCATCCTATGCAATGCACACATTCATTTATGTTTTCTATTTTGATGTGTAGATCTGCTCGAAAGTTGGTAGGTGCTGTAGATGCACTTATGCAAATGGAGGGTGACTTGGAAGATCAAATAGAGTATGTAACATGCCCTGCAGCGAAGCAGAATGATGACCACAGTTGTGGGTGGAGAGTCGGATATAACTGCTTTTTGCTCCTTGCTCAAATTTTTAATTTGAGAGGTGGTGAAACCTCATTGTCAACATATACAGACTTGCATCTATATGCATTTATGTCATCTATCATTAAGGCATTTATTGATAACATGGTGGAGCATCCAGAGGAAACATTGGTTGCTACGCCCATAAGTTGTCCTAATGTAACCGCTGTATTGGACGAAATGGGAAGCTCTTCTGAGGTTAGGGTCATCATTAGCAAGCAACCTCGTGTTTTGACTTTTGGTAGCGAGGAAGTTACAATCCTCTCCGACCCTTTGAAAGAGACTAATGACAAAGTCATGATGGCCATCCTCAGGTTTGATATGAACATCTCTTGGCTTGATACTTCAATCATTTGATTCAATCTGCTTCTAACATTTGTTTATTTATTGCTGCAGTACGGTTATATCACGGTTATATCTCACTTTCCTAGATCAGTACAGAATCGCATCTGTATGCTCGATTCTCTTCTTTCAGTTGTACTTAGTGATACCAAGAAGACAATAGATGATGTTTGTTCAATTCTACAACCTTTAGACTTGGATGGCATACTAGTTGCCTTTATGCCATACTATGAGAAGTAAGTATGGTCTCAATCTTTCTTTTACTCTCTTATTTATAATATTGTGATAAATCTTATCGCTCTTTATTGGTGATGTAGTTCACATTGGAGCCTGATAGTATGGGATCTTGATGACAACCATTGTTGGTTTGTCAACTCATTTACAGGCTTTCACGGGGTGTTCAGGTAAGTGTTCTTTTATCATATCATTATGAACATGCATCTTACTATTTACTACACAAATTCACTTTGTCATATGTCATGATGGACAGGTCTGCAAACAAGTTAGTTTCTGTGATTATGAAAATCAAGGAGCATCAAGACCAACCAAATTTCCAGACACGCCTCACAGTGGAGCAGAAAGACATGTTTAGTAGTGGGTGGAGAATTGCCTACAACTTCATGTTGTATCTCAATGAAATTTTTGAACATGTCTCAATAGAAGCATATACCAAGCTCGAGCTACAAGATTTTGTGGCTAAGACTGTTCACTATCTAACTGCTACCATTGGGAAACAACATGATGGACTCAATGAAGAACCTGAGGGAGCCAAAGAGAAAGAAGAGACAATTCAGTCTCCTTCTGTATCACAGCCTCAAGTAGAAGCATTACAGTCTACACTTGGATTAGAGACTCAATGCATTCTTCCTACACAAGAAGTGGAGACTCAATGTGCATCTACAACATCACATCTTGTAAAGGAGGAAGAGATTAAGTCTATCCCGATTGCACCAGAAGTAGAATCTCAATGTACACCATCCACACAAGTAGAGACTCAATGTACTCTTAGAGAATCACAGTCTCAAGAGGACTCATCAGACTCTATTCAGTTGTAAAACATGTAGAAAGAAACACGAGTCCTTGAAGATTTTTATCTTGTTTGTATTGATTAATGATAATGTTTTTTAAACTTATGTTAAATGTTGCAATACATTAGGACATTTTATGATATTTATTCATTACAATACATTAGGTTTTACTTTTTTGAAAGTCTAATTTATTATGTACAATAAATATCTTATGATGAGAATCTAATAATTATAGCATTCTTATGTTCCATCACTTTATTTTATAGATTTCAATGTACTCAAAATCTATCATTTATTATGTACAATAAATATCTTATGATGAGAATCTAATAATTATATCATTCTTATGTTCCATCACTTTATTTTATAGATTTCAATGTACTCAAAATCTATCATCTCACATGTCTCGCATTACGGTCTTGCATCAGCAAGTCTAACTTATATTATATTAAAAGAATATCTCATGATGAGATTCTAATAATTACTAACTTATATTATATTAAAAGAATATTTCATGATGAGATTCTATTAATTATATCATTCTTGTGTTCCATCATTTTATTTTATAGATTTCAATGTACTATCACTGTCTTACATGTCTCAAATGTCTCCCATTACGGTCTTGCATCCCATCATTTTATTTTATAATGTCTCGCATTACGGTCTTGCATCTAGTCATCTCAGCCTCTACCAATTCTTTATTCTAAATCTTTCATCCCACATTATGAGTCTATAGTTCTATAAATCCCCTAGTAGTCGTTCATCTTCTATATCTCACCCGCAGCAAACACTTCTTCCACTTTGCTCTTCTTACCTTACTCCTCTCCTTAAGCTTGCTCCTTCCTCTCCTCAAGCTTGCTCCTTCCATCTTGCCTGCAGCCTTGCCTCCTCTTCTCAAGCATACTCCTTTCATCTTTCCTTACCTCCTCTAGTTACCTTCCTCACTCTCGTTACCTTCCTCACCTCGTTCGTCTTCTATATCTTTCCTCACTCTCGTTACCTTCCTCACCTCGTTCGTCTTCTATATCTCACCCGCAGTAAAAACTTCTTCCACTTTACTCTTCTTACCTTACTCCTCTCCACACTTCTTCCACTTTACTCTTCTTACCTTACTCCTCTCCTCAAGCTTGCTCCTTCCATCTTGCCCGCAGCCTTACCTCCTCTTCTCAAGCATACTCCTTTCATCTTGCAGCCATTATGGATCTTTTTAAGGTAATCGATTCTGTCGAGCAAGCCATTAGCAGCCTCAAAGAATGGATTGCCGAGAACCAAGGAAAGAGAGAGGAGAGAAAGCAAAATCCAGCTCCATTAACCCAGTACGAGAAGGATGACTTTGCTTGTCAGAAGGGCTTAGAGAAGGAAGAGGAAAGAAAAATAAGTATGGCTACTACTGAAATAGATAAATTGCAGTCATATAAGAGAGAGTTGATAGACTTTCAAAGTGAGATATCTTCGCATGTGGCTCATTATGGAAGATTTTCCCCCGAGGAAGTGCAAGCCATTCGGAATAAACAAAGTGTTATGCAGGAGAAAATTCATCAATCCTTACTTCTTTTCTATAATTTTAACTACATCGATGAGGATGAGATGAGCTCAGCTCTTGAATGGGTTGAATTTAGGCTAAAGACTTGAAAATAGAAAATTCATCAAATTGAATGGCTGTAGTCTTGAAAATAAGTTTGCCTTCCAGTGAGAGTCTTATTGTAACTTTTGGTGTAATTTGCCTTCCAATGAGAGTCTTATTGTAACTTTTGGTGTTTTTCAACACCTAAATTATAAATATTGTGAGAGTTTGCTACTTCCACTTGTAACTTTTGAAAGTGTTTCCTAAACACTATTATAAATATAAAGAGAGTTTACAATTAATGAACCACTCTTTTTTGTGTAACTTATCTCAGGCTTAACTTTTGAAGGTGTTTATTAACACCATTAAATATTAAGAGAGTTTACAACAATCGAATCTTATTTTTTCATGTAACTTATCTAGGCTGCGTTAAATTTTTAATTTTAGTTTCATGTCCTTAAAAAATATATAAAAAAATGCTTGTTTTTATGTTTTTATATGTGCTTTGAAGATTGGGTTTTTCTTAAATTTTATCTGAAAACTAGTCCAAAAGTATATGTAAAAATGAATTTGTACATTGACAAGTCCAAAATTAATGAAATAAGTGTTCATGGCTCTAGCTCATTGAGACAATTTTTTTTGTAAAGATTCTCCGATAGGATGTTCACACTAGATCCACCATCCAAAAGGGCCTCCAGTATGATCTGTGATTTATATTCCATCTGAATTAGTGGAACACTATAATCTATATCTTCAATTTATGCTGCATTAACTTTAGGGTCAACTTCCCAAACCTCCTCATCATCCTCCTTTGCCTTATCCATTAGGCTCACACCACTGTATGATAAATTAGTTAGCAACTGTGTTGTGAATTCTGGTACCAAATTAAGAAGCCGGTCCAACAAAATATTTATTTGGGTCTTTGGAAAACTGTGAAACAATTCTCCATGGTCCACTGCATCTTCAACTTTGGGTTTGTTATGTATTTCACCAACCGGATAACACTCTCTAAAAGGAGTCTTCTCCTTTAGGACATTGATCTTTTTTATTTCATGCTGCTCTTTGAGTGCAACATCCTTTATACATCCTTCACTCTAGTCACCTTCCTTTATTGGTTCCTCCTTATTTACTGCTTGCTTAGCACGTGGAGGCAGGATCTTCTCCTCCATTATCTATATTTATGCATTTGTCTTTCTTTCTACAGGTTGAGCGTGTGAGGTATCTTTCACTCCCCACTTAACTTCCTTTCGTGCATTAAACTTATTAAGAGCTTTAAGAATATCTTAATGAACTCTATTTTTCTCATTCCAATCAATTGGATGTTTACCTTTTGCTGCCACAAGTAATTTCTTTTCAACTGGGGAAGGACCCTTAAATCTTGTAATGGCAAGTGCTTTTGGATAACTTTGTTTCTCTGGCATCAACACTTCTTGCTTGCAAGCCATACAATCATAGGACACTACCATCATTGACTCCAAATTGTTGTCTCCATGCTGAACTACTTGCTTCACCTCCATGGGTGCCTCCTTTGAACAACTATGTTCCAACTGAATAATCACAACATTGGCTTGGCCTGGTGGTTGATGAGGTTGTTTTTGTGTTTGTGATCGAGTGTGGTAGTGCACAGTGGGTATACCCCTCTCATTGCAGTGTTTGCACCATAACTCACAACTTGGGCCTTGTTGACGGCTTGACCACAATATGTGCAATTCTGAGCATCATTGTTTTGATTTGATTGTTGAGGCTGACTTCCCCAATTCTAATTTGATTGTCTTCTCCCTTGGTTAGCAAGATCATTCACCCCTACTTGATTGACTACATATGGTTGTGTCATTGCCCTAGTATTCTGCATATGAGGAGGCAATCTCCCCCTATAATTCAGATTATACCAACAATTGGCACTCTCGTGATTTCTTTTACCACAGAGCTTACATTAAGGCTTCTCAGATGAAGTGGCTTCTAATAGTACCATGCTTTTCAAATGTTGTTTTATCTTTTTCTCTAACTTCTCATCTCTTGAAGAAGATTCACTTTTTTATGTAACTTTGGGCTCTCTTTAGATTTTCCTTTCTTTGATTGCTTCTTTCTTTTGCATTTGGTCTTCTTGTCTTCGTTATCAAAATCATTCGAACCATCATCAGACTCGGAATCCGTATCTTCATGTTCACTATTTGTGTCAGAGTCCTCATTCGAATCTGAATCAAAATTCTATATATCCTTCCTTCCATTCTTCTTGGATTTTCTTTTGGTCATGCCAAATCTTCATTCAGCTCGCTGTGCGGCTTTTACCATATTATCGAAGTCATTAGCTCCTACCAAGGTGTCCCTCCCAGCAACAACACTTCTCAATTTAGTATTCAATTACTTACAAAATTAATCTCTCAATTGCTCCTGAGTCTCTGAGGGCCTCTGGTTCAAATTGCATAACTTTTTGGGTTTAGTCTTCTACCAACAGATCCTTATGTTTTAATTGCCAAAGCTTTCTGAGAATTGCTTATGGTATTTTCTCTTGCTGAAATCATGCAATAAAAGCTTTCTTTAAAGCAAAATAAATCTACAAAATGTCCCATGCCATACTGAATGAACCAACTCATCGCCTTGCCCACCAAAGTGGCTGCAAACTGTTCCTCCTTCAACGCATCATCAAGCTGTCCTTTGAAACCACTACCCATCAGATCTCAAATTGCCCAATGTGACTACCAGGGTGTTGTTTTGTTTTGCCATTGAATTTAGCACAATGGCCTCTAGGGTTCTACATGTTGATTGTAGGGATGATTGGAACAACTAGTTGTCTTATCCTTGGATGGGGTTCGGGTGGAAGTGGATCATACAACCACCTTCGGGCTTCTACATCCAATCAAAATGCTTCATGATAATCATAGATTGCACGAATGCAAGCTTCTGAAGGAGACCATGAATTAGGAAGGCCTTTGGGATTCTCTGCATTGTGGTATTTGGAACTGCCACCTAAACTGGTGGAAGGTTCTTCCCCTGACAACGCTAAGTTGCCAAGAACCCAATCTTCATCCTCTTAACTTCCAGTGATTTCATTCACACATTGTTGGACTTCAAATACTTCTCCAACCTCTTCACAACCTTGTGACGATCCCCTGAAACCTCTTCAAAGGCACTTGTTTGACCTCTAGTCGAGCCCTGGTGAAGTATGGATGGCCAATTCATCGAGGAGATGTCTCAAGTTCTTCTACGTCTGACATCAGCTATACCAATGCCTCCATGAACATGCTATAAGAATTCATTGCTTTTGAAATTCACCATCTTTAGCCACGGATTGGATGAAACTCAATCTAGAATTTTGCCTTTGACAATTTCATGTATCCTTTGCTGAAAATTATGAAATCATCTGTTGAAAATTTGCAATTGTTAATTGAATTTTGCCGTGTGCAATCTTGACATCCGACGTTTGTTGGACGGACTTGAGTGCTTGAACCTCGCCTCTCACAAGACTTGGCTTTGTCATTGCTATAGACATTGAACACTCTTCTTCCTCGATTTTGATGGCACCTCCCTATGTTTCATAGCATGCACATTGTCTCTGCAATGCTTGCACAGAGAAGCCATGCACGCTCATCACGCATCTCTCGCAATCCAAGTACCCAATTTATTTGCAAGATCGCCAATGTAATAGGTAGAGACTTATCCGAAAAACTACCTATTGAAATAAATAGATTACCATTGAAAGCACAATAAGAACTTCCAAAAACTAACATTTCAATTATGAATTCAGAACAAGTAAAGATCAAACTGAGTAATACTGATTGATATCCATTTCATTGCTGTTGAAAACTCAGTACATCATCTAAGAAACATAGTCAAAACTAGACAAAATAGAGTTCTGCGAACAAAGAATGCTTCCAGTTTCAGAACTACTAAACTTTTGAGTCAACCACATAGGACAGAGAATGGCCATCTCGTCTATCTGACAGTTCTAACTCTACTAGCATACACGCTTCAGAAGTGGTTTCTTATAGCTACCCTACTAAGGTTTTGCATATGCTTTCTATTACTTATGAAAATAGATATAGTCCACTTGTATCCAAGTGGTGTTTATCCACAAGTCTACGCCAAGGAGAAGGACCAAGATAAGCAAGCCTCACTTGACAAGGGAGACGCATAGATCTCAATCAAGGAGTAGGCTTCGTTAGTCGTGCACAAGAGCAAAATGATGCTACCATAGCTGTAATTCTTGAGCAAAAATGGAAGTAAGCTATAGATGCAACAGTTCTCGACTGTCAGGGGCAAATTGAATAGCTTAAGCTTTTGTCCTCCCATGTGAGGTATCTTGTAGAAGTTGGGGTCGATTGCCAAGATGGCATTGCACTTGACGATTCTGGGAGAGTAAGCTAATGAATCAAGGTGGGCAAGGGGAGGATGCTTGAGCATAGATATCACTGTCTAGTCTCTCAAGTCTACTGATGATCAGGAGCCGAATCCTGCTGGTGTATGGGGATTCGTTGAACTACGCACCAAAATGGAGGCTTGTATGGTGGTTGCACACCTAGATGGATGGTTGGAGGAGCGACAATGATTATATGAGTGGTGAGAAGAGCCATTCGCTTGCCTTGGTGGTCTGTGGACGTAGATGTCAAGGCCGTTGCAAAAGACAATGGCAATACTAGCTTGAAAGATAAGCCTAAAATAGAGGTGAAGCCTCAGGGGAGATAGAGAGGGAGAGGCAGAGGCAGAGAGGCCATTAGATAGGTTAGTATAGCTTAGGTTAATAAGTTAATTAGAATTTGAGGAAGCGAGAGAGGAGGAGCGATGGAGAGGTGCAAGAGACTTAGTGTTTGCAATTTAGTACAAGAGATTCAATGCTAGGAATTTTCTTCTCAAAAGGAATGTTGTGCAATTGATTTGAGTTCAAAAGCATGAGTGGTCTGTGAGCTATAGATTTCGAAAGATGAGTGAGCCATTAGAAGCCTTAAAGAACTTAGGGATACGTTGATAGACCACTTCAATAAGCCACAAGAAACCATTTAAGATCAAAAGTATTTAAGTGCTTTGTCAAGAGATTACATGAGGTGATCCAAGAGAAAATGGATCAATACAAGACCAAGAAATCAAGGATGTATGCATGGGCAACATGATAAAGAAGAAGTCATTAATAAGGAATGGAAAATGATTTAAGCAATACTATATAAAAATAACCCAATGAATCAAAATAAAAGCCAAAGAAGATAGTTTAGATGCCAACTTATTGGAAATGTTTCCAATTTATTCTATCTTTCCAAGAATATGCCAGACTCATGAGGACCAAAAATCCTTCTCAATGCAAGTAGCTCTTAATTAGAGAAGATCAACTATCTCTAGCCTAGCCTTGGAGCTCTTCAATGTCAAAGCTTTGATCACCTTTATGATGAATCAGGCAAGTGAATGTTTCAAGTTGGATGACTTGCCAATGAAGGTGTCAAAACTCCCCAAGATGTACACCTTGCAAACTTTGTAATATAGGCATGAATCACACCTACTTCATTCATCTCTCTCAATTCTCCCAGAATTGTGTCACACTTCATCACACCTATTTAGAAAAAGAGAGTTGTGAAACATAATAGAGAATGCAGTTTGTACATGACACACAAAAAGAAGAAGAGCACCACAATTAGAAATGCTAAAGTAATAAGAAGCCCAACTCTACGATTTATCCATGCTAATAATCCACTTTTCTTCCAAATTTTGAGAAAAATGTTTATATTTTGTCACCCCAAGTCCTCCAATTTCTTTGGGTTAGATATAGAAATCCCATTTAACTACCTAATCACCTTCCCATTAAAAATTTCTACATAAGGAAATGAACTGATTTAGGTAGCCAATAGAAGAAGAAATAAATTATGGTGGGACATAATCCATCGTTCAATACCATCTTCTTCTTAGATTCAAGTCCAAATTTCATTCATACCAAGACCCATAGGGATGCCTAGCAAGTTGTAGACCTATCCTTATCCTGTTTCTTTTCATCCCAGCTTGACCTAAGAGAGTATGAAACCCTATGTTTGAATTATTTATCTGAGATCTTACGGCTTAACATAACTCTATGTTTGAATGATTTATCTGAGATCTTACGGCTTAACATAACGTTAATCTTCATACATTTCAAAACTTTGTTAATGTCCTCATATTTGTTCCTTGGAGCTACATGTTGAGATATGGTGCCATGTGCACATAATTAGAGGCTAAGTTATGGCATAGGAATGTATTAAAGTAGCCACCCTAGGATGTGGACTACATAATGTGAGGATGTGGATCGAGGACATCCACAAGGAGAGATGTGGATCAGAGGATCCCACAGGTGTTGACTATTCTAAAGGCTCTCTCTATATAAGAAGCCTATCATGTATTGTTGAATACACATTGCAATAGATATGCATTTTATGTCTCCCTCTCATGTCTTATTTAGTCTACTTTGAGCCTCGCTTTTCACATGGTATCAGAGCTTTGGTCTTGCTCATGTTCACATCTTCAATTTGAGAGAGAAAGCTTAAAAATTCCCCTTTGAGAAAATTTCCGTTCATCTCTTAGATATTTCCATCATTCTTTTGAGAGTGAGTTGTTCATTCTTCTTCGAGTGTTTCTTTGTGAGGATTCTTGTGAAGTAAGATTTGAAATTAAAAATCTCTTTATGAGAAAAATCTATTTTGAAAGAGAGAGAGAGAGAGAGAGAGATAGGGAGACTACTTCCTAGTCTAGGTAGAAAGAGCCACCATCGACTCAAAGTAGCTCCCAAGCCCAAAGCAAACGACATCTGCCACTCCAACATAGCTCCATCGACCTTGTCCCCCGCCTCTCCGCCAGTTCTCCATTCTACAAGCAAGAGGAAAACATTCCTCTGCACTCTGGTGCCGATCACCTTGATCTGAGTGCCCTCGTAGAGATAAGGGTGGGCTTCAGCATCTAAGTAGCCCAAAGCAATGTAAACCACAGTTTACCCCTACCTCACATCTACTAAAAACACTGCAGATCATACTTGCTCACTCGAAGAAGTTTGCTTTACGAAAGATTCAACTGCCATGGTGAAGTAGTACCATCCGACAATAACAACATCTTTGGATGGCTTCAGGCTATTGCCAATAGGAACTGTTGCAATAAGCGACAACCCTCCAACTAGCAGAAGCTTTAGCTTGATCTACTGCCCGTGACTCGCCAATGCCTCCACCATTTGCTTTATCAACAACAACACGAACGACTGCCTTGCTCATCCCAACGACCTTCTAGCACATTGTCGCCATAGCCAGACAATTTTCTCTCTCTCAGAGACCTTAGGACATGTGGCAGTCCCATGGCAGATAAGCCATAGTCAACATAACCTTGGATTAAATTACTGGGATTAGATTAAATCTTAACATAGTTGAACTATGGTTAGATAAAAAATATCATGGTTAGGTTTGTTGGCTTGGTTGGGTTAAAAGATTACCACATGGCATAGTGCCACATAAGCACAAAATCCCTTACTAAGCATAGTTTGGAATGCTGCATGTGTTCCTATGCCACATCAGCATGCTTCATAAAACTTCTACAAGCCATAACTTGCAATCCAAGAAGAATTTGCACATGCTTCAAAAAGAAAGAGTGATTGTCTTTTTGAGCTCTACACACCTGTCAAGTTAGAATAATTTTTAGCAATTAGACACTACCAGATTTGAAAATTTCTTCAACTGGTAAGACCTTTGCAATGGCAATACACACCCCAAATGTTGAGAAGTTCACTGGGGAAGGATTTCACACCTGGTCTACACAATGAGGTATTTCTTGATGCATCAAAAGATTTAGAAGATTGTAAAAGAAGACATACCCACTGCACAAAATGAACCTTGGAAGGAAAAAGACGAAGCAGCACTATCACTCATTAGTTTGCACTTGGGTGCAAACATAATTCATGATATATACTCCAAGGATCATGCCAAAGATGCATGGGATGAGTTGAACTAAGTGTTTGGTGCAAAAGCCAAAAACCAAGAAATTCATCTTAAGATTGAATTCTATGGTTTACACATGAACTTCAATGAATCCATGGCACAATTTGTCAACAAAATCAAAAGCATTGTGGCCCAACTAGAAGGCATAAATACCAAAGTAGGAGAAGAAGATGCACTTGCAATCTTCCTTAAAAGCATGCCTCAAAAGTATAGCGCACTAACAACCACTTTGAAGAACCTTCCAGATCTAAAGTTTGAGGAATGTGTATCCTCTCTTCTTAAGAAAGAAAGAGAGTTGAAGGCATCGACATTGACATCTACATCAACATGCAGCAGTAATAATGAAGAACAAGCATTGTTAAGTAAAACATCAACCAAGTGTTACCATTGTGGAAGGATGGGTCACTATCAAAGTGACTGTAGACTAAAGAACAAATCAAAGTGTCACCATTGCAAGAAGTCAGGACACAAGGAAGAAGATTTAAGATTGAAGAACCAGTAGGTCAACTACGTGGAGTCATCATTAAGCCATTAGCAGAATGACAAGAACAACATGTATTGAGAAGAAAAATCCTTGCCACCTTTACCCCACACGTTTGTAAATCAAACCTGACCACCTAAGAGTAGCCATGTAAGCACCCAGGGGAGGATTTGATCTTGTAACTCACATCTGACCACCTTGCAGTAGCCAAAGGATCATGGCACCAAGGGGAGGTGTTGAGACATGGTGCCATGTGCACATAATTAGAGGCTAAGGTATGGTATAGGAATGTATTAAAGTAGCCACCCTAGGATGTGGGCTACATGATGTGAGGATGTGGATCAAGGGCATCCACAAGGAGAGATGTGGATTAGAGGATCCCACGGGTGTTGACTATTTTAAAGGCTCTCTCTATATAAGAAGCCTATCATGTATTGTTGAATACACATTGCAATAGATATACATTTGCTATCTCCATCTCATGTCTTATTCAATCTAGTTTAAGCCTCCTTGATCTCTTGCTTTTCACACTACATTGGTATCATTGGCAAATTGTTGAATCAGTAGTTGCTCCCTAGATGGAACAACAATATCTTTGGCATCAACTGAAATGACCTTAGCCTAAATCATCCAAACAAGTGCATCCATATAGCCATGGCAAATAGTAAACTTGGAAACATATGATAACCTTGCTTGATAGAGCTTTCAAGTGAGAAGGAAATAGAAAATCCTTTTCCATTGAGACACATCCTCGCATTTGCATTTGATAGCAACATCGAGATGTAAGCAATAAACTTAGGGACAAACACCATGTTAGCCAAAGATGGTTGTATGATGTCATAGTTCAAACGACCATAGCGGTTGTCAAAGTCAATCTTTATAAAGCAACTATCTTGCAAGGAGGCTTTAGCATATCTACTCTCTTCCCATAAGTCTATGATAGGAATGACAATATGTCTTCCCTTAATAAGCCCCTTCCTTATCTAGAATTGCATTCTTTTTTCAGCTTAAGAGCCAAATCTTTAACAAAAACCTTACAACAACTACAATTAATCATAGCGAGGGATGCCAAATATTTAGTAGCTTCTTATCCATGACCTTTAAAATAAGTGTAATTACCCCTATGTTCATATGCTCCATCATTTCTATGTCAATATGCTAATTCATTTTATGCAATTGGTTGAATTCCTACCAAGCACTTGGGCCTCGTGTAGTTCCCCAAATCCTTTATAGACTTCTATCCAAAGGGCATCTTATGCTGAGTTTTTCCATCATCCCATAAAATTATTACTTTTTTCAAGATCCTCCCAAGCAAACGTTAATCCATATCTCTTGCCTCAAAATTCTTTTCTTGTCTTTTTGTTGGATATCAAAGATTGCAAGTGATTACTCTCGCATAAAATATAACACCAATAGAAATGATATGAGGTGGAAGCAAACACCAAAGTCAGAGCTATATTAAAGTAAAGCCTCAAAGACCTCCATTCATACCTATGGGGCTTGTTATGGAGGTATACAAAGACCAAAACTAAGTTAGATACTAGCCACAAAGGCTTCCACCATATAAAACTACTGACGCACAGTCTAGAAGGAGCAACACACAAGTGATCACACAAAATCACTAGCCACACAGGCCTGAAAGGTGATCTTCCACACAATAAGCTCTTGGATGCTTTAACACACATATCACCAAGGACCGTTCCGTCTCTGCATATATGGTCGCTATGAAGACACCTTCAAGTCAATTCCAAGAGACAACGACACCTCTCTGACAACAATTTGAGCCAAACATGTTATGCAGCTAGTGCCAAGCTCTGAGATGTCTCCAGGCTACTACCAATGGGCAAGGCTTCTGAATCTCAAGGAAAACCAATCATAGAATAATCATAATCCACCTAGAGAAAAGACCCTACTTATCACGAAGAGTTGAAGACCAGATAAAGAAGTGCATGGGAACTACCATGTGGCATGGTAAACACATTGCCCTTCATCCTTCAACCCCTTCAAGGTTTACTAAGGCCTACTAATAATTCTAACACTTTTTGAATTTTTCTCTTTGCAAATGTTTCTTTATCATTCTTCTTCTTTTGTACTCCTATAAGATTTGTAAAATGCTTGAGGAATAGCTGGAGATTCCTTCCCTCATTTGATGCTATATTGTCCTCAACACTAGTTAATAGGGGAGCCTCTTCCAATTTAGACTTTTTTTCTAATGAATCAAAAGAAATTATTTGTTGGTCTATCAATTTTACCATACCACCAATCTATAAAACAAACATTGTCTGCATCAACCTTGCACGTTTTGCAACTAGCTTGATAGGTTAATCCCTCAAAATCTCTACTTATGCAATATAGAATATGAACAATGGTATGAAATTTGAACAAGTACGATCAATGAAGTTGAGCGATAACATTGCTATACATTGTCTTAACCCTAGATCGCAAAGCAGGCTCTTAACAAAGTAATGGAGATGGTGGCTAATGGCATAGGCATATTGTACGATGCATCAATGAACTAGCTCTCTTGGATGATGAAGCAGATGCAAGAAAATATATACGACATGAAGAAGCAGGAAGCATGCGATGGCAGTGGGTCTCAACAATGTGGTCACTACTACGTGGTGCCTTGACAAAGCAGTTGTCTTGAATGATCGAATCTATATGCCCACTCTATTGTAGGAATTGTGTTCCAACCTCAACCAAACAATTGCTCGTCTTAATACCAGATGAATGGTTCCATAAACATCCTAAAAATGCTCCCATCCTAAAAGGAAGATGTTTTAGCAAAATGGGCTTCAGCTAGTGGGGGAACAAAGCTCTGATGCTAAATGGGATGAGAGGGGAACACTAGAGCAAGGAGTTTGTTTGAGAATGTAAGAGTTGTATACTTTTTAAAGCAAGTAAAATGACAACTATATCCTTTTTATAGGATACTAACATTAATAGAATATCTTTTGGAATAACCAAAAATGAGGATTATATCCTCTACATAGGACATTAACCCCAAGAAAAAAAACTCTACATGATATTTAATCCTCTACATGAGATACTCATGCCACTCGCCTTTCTACCTATATACCTCAATTAGAAAATTGAGCCACTAGGATTACCCATTCTCTCCATGATGCTAGTCTCCAAAGTGTTTCCTATACCACTAGATCATCCAACCACCATCTATTGGTGGATTAGTCCCATGCAATAGTTAGCATCATGATGAATGTAAGGCAACCATGAACTCGAATTGAAGATGAATTACCACCTCTCAATTGAGATTGCGACTACAAAACATGGTCTATTAGAAGAAGAGGGATTTCATCTACCATAATAAGGAGGAATCACCAAGCATTTTGTCTAACAACAACTCCAAGGAATCACCAAACATTGTCTAACAGCAACAACTCCAAGGAATTTTTGTAAAAGTTTATCATGCAGCGATCCCCATTTTATATTAACAATCATGACACTATACAAGTGGCTATTATACAAAGTTAGAATGGTGTTTGGGTGCATAAAAGAGCTCATGAGTATGATTGGGATCAGGCAAGGATGTCCCTTATCACCAACTTTGGATTTACATTGATGAGATTGAGTCATTCATCAAGACACTAGTCGATGTTGGGATCACCATTAGCGGCATCCTTACCTGATACTCATATATATAGATGACAAGGCCTTACTCTCGTCATCCATAGAGGGCAACCGACATCTTGACACACCCCAAACTTTTTATGGGACACATGATCTGAAGGTGAACCTTGTAACACCAAGGTTATGATCTTCAACACATCTTACGCAACAACTTAGCAAGAGCACTTCACCTTCGATGGGGTACAAGTGGAGATTATCATGTCCTGTACCTACTTTAGAGTGCTCTTCTCAAAACCTATCTCCAAAGTGAGAACAATTCTACAATCCAAACTGAGATAGCAGTATACCGCACTTGCCAAAATTGAGCAATACTATTTCTAGTCATGCTTCAAGATTCCCAAGGCCATGTTCTCCTCTCTTTGATTCTCTTGTTCATTGAGGTAGTATGTATGGTAGCTCCTTTCTTGGGCCCAAACTTATTAGAGGCGAATTGGCCTAAGTAGCGAGACTACGAGTACTCACATGGGTGATCTGCAGTAAACCATTGGTTCCGCATCATATTCTCCTGGCAAAGTTTGAAGCTACTCCCCTTCAAATTGATGCAACATTTAGGTAGTCACATACCCTCATAGAGTCAGAGACTTCGACTTCACGACATCAACAGGGGGCCAGCTATTTTGGTTGTCCTTGTTCTTGTCCAAGCATAGAGGGTGACCAAAGGAGTTTGTATGCTCAGACATTTAAAAGTTCACACGGTCTAGAATCCATCTATGATGAGGCAAACCAAGTCATTATGCAAAATCTCCTATAGCTCTAAATGTATGGACCTAGTTAGTACTCCATGAGCTTTTGGTAATGTATTAACAATCTTTTTCTATCACCCCTTGAATAACCAGTGTACCTGGTTGCTCGATGTGTATGCACTGCTTGGTGAGCATCAGAGTGCTTCGTGTGGAATATGCTCTCTCTTGCACTCTGGGGTAGTCTTGGCATGTAACATTCGACTCATTGCTGGAATGCAGAGAAATAAAGCGTCGTAGTAACCAACACAGAGTTGTAAAGCCATGGACAAAACTGTACAAAAACAAGTGATTGAGTGTGAGCGAATCAATATTAAGTATTGCAAGGAAAACCAAGTATGCAACCAAGGATAAAATCCAAGTACTTGTATTATCATAAGAAAGCGGCTCGAAACCCATTACAAGCAACCCCAGCTAAAAGCGTGTTGATGCACAAGCTTACAAGCACGCACCTTGGCTCGAGGAACTAGTCTATCTTGAGAGCAACAGAGCTCTCAACCAGGGTTAGAAATCTACACAGCTCAAAACTAGACACACGCTAGAGCTTGTCCTAATTCAGTTCCACACTTCAAATCTAGGACTCTACTCAACTAGTCAATCATGGGAACTGCCTTCCAAAACTTGCATGAGTACTTTTCAAAACCAATGTCATTGGTTGGGTTGCCTACATGGCTCCCTACTGCCTGCCCTCGCTATTTAGAGTCATGCCACTTGGATCATCGATTGACTGTGTCCCAGGTAACGTGGTGTTACGGAAGTGACATGAATCAGGTAGCATACACACAACTATAGAGGGGAAGATGGAGGAAGCCTTCTTCTTGTTCTTCTAAACTGAGCATCTCATCCAAATACAACATAGACTAAGTGTGCCATATATACGTGGGCACTCAGAACACCAACACAACTACATCTACAATGCGAGATAAGTTTCATGTCCCACTTATTGGTCACCGGTGTTCTCCACCTATCAGTGATGAGCAGGCGAATAAAGACATGCATCTACTACATCTCAACACTTGCCCAAAGCTCATGTCACGAGGAGGATGAGTGCTTGAGCTTGCAATACTCGAGCAATGTACTCCTAGAAATTGACAAAAGTAGTCAAACTTCTCACGGGGCAATACCTTCATGAATATGCATGTAATATGCTCCTTGGTAGACACATGCGGCAAGTCTACCTTTCCATTGAGGATCTTCTCTCGAATGAAATGATAGTAGATCTCTATGTGTTTTGTACGAGCATGAAACATAGGATTATTAGCTAGCATGATTAATATTATCACAATAAAGAGGTATTGGATCCATCACATCATAGCCAATTTGTGCTAGCAGATTGCATAACCAAACGGCCTCACATGCCGCAACTGCAGCCCCTCTGTATTCAGCCTCTATAAAGAACAATGTAGCAGTTGGCTACTTCTTTGAAGACCATGAAACTATAACCCCTGCAAAACTGAATACATGTCCTAATGTAGACCTCCTGTCATCTGGACTACCTGCCCAATCGACATCCGTGTATGCATAAAGATCGGGCTCTGCATCAGCCCTATATTGCAAACCATATCCAAGTGTATTCTTGATATACCACATGATCCTGTGAACTGCATCCAAGTGTGGCTTCTTGGGTGACATAAATTGGCTAACCACTTCAACTGCGTAACTGAGATCTGGATGAGTAATGGTGAGGTAAATAAGCTTCCTACCATTCTCGGATACATGTTCGAATTTCTATCTCATCTCCCATACGTGTTGACAACGTAGCATTCGAATCAAGTGGTGTACTTATGGGCTTTGCATGCATGCATGTCATACTTTGCAAGCATGTCTAAAGCATACTGACGTTGTAGCATCCATGTGTCATCACCTTCCTTGATGACCTCTATGCCAAGGGAAAAATGCAGCTCTCCAAGGTCTTTCATCTCAAATTCAGCCGCCAAATGAGCTTTCACTAGAGCTATGAGCTGCTCATCATTTCCTGTGACTATGAGATTGTCCACATATAGAATGATGAGCACTTTCTCACTCCTCCTTACTGATGCAAAGAGAGATGGGTTGGATGGACATGCATAAAAATCCAACTGCTGCAAATAAGTAGTAATGTGTCCATGCCAAGCTAGTGATGCTTGTTGGGGTAAAGGCACATTGCCACCCCTTTATTAAAGATATGACACCTATGACTGTCTTAAGACAGTCATAGGGTGAAAAAACCTAATCCTAATAAAACCTATGAGTTTGTGGTGTGGCTCATCACTTCACACCCTCATCTATTGTGTCACTCCTCTCTCTCACTCTCTCCCCGTTGTACTTCTCCCTCTTTCATTCCCTCTCAACTGGTATCAGAGCCATCATCTCTCCCTCCTCACTCCTACCACTCCCTCTACCCCACCTTGTCCCCTCGGGACTCGTGCCCTCAGCAGCGTGCAGGCGACGTGGGCGGAGCTTGGCATTGCGCAGGCAGCGCTGCAGCGGGATAGCGAGGGCGGTAGCGCGGGCGACAGCGCGCGTGCGAGCTGAACAGGGCGGCGCGGAGCAGCGCCAGCAGCTGCAACAACAGCAGCCTGGTGCGCACCCAGGCAGCCTCAGGGCCTCGAACAGGGCAGCGCGCAGGCGCGCGTGTGTACGGACGTACGACCGTCCGTACCGCCGTACGGACACCGTACAGGCGTCCGTACTGTACGGACGCCGCCGTACGTACAGGGAGCTGCGTCAAGAATTTTTTCTTCAGGGAGCTGCGTCAGGGAAGAGCAATTCGAAAATTTTTTTTTCTCTCTGTTCTGGGATTTCGTACCCTGCACAGGTACAGCAGGATTCCCGGCTCTTCAGTTCTTAAAACTGTGTGTTGAAGGTACAGCAAGTACCCTTGTGTCCCTCGTGCTTGAGGTGACTAGTACCACAGTGTGTGGTGGTTACACAGTTATCTTGTTTCGAGAAGGTAATGCCTTGATTTTGCAGAGGACTTTTATGCTTTTGCTGAGTGCAAATCTCAGCTTTTGGGTGACATTTTCAAAGGGCTTTTGCCTGGAAGCTTATGCAGTGTATGCCTTGAGGCAGTGTGGAGCCAGGGAGCCCACATTGGTCTTGTTTCCGGAGTGTATTCAGTGACATTTTTGCAGGTCACATTTTGTGTACGACACCTTGGAAAATCTCAGTTGAGCCACGCTTGGCCAGGGCGCATCGAGTTTACTCGGTCCCTAACTGTCCATCGTTGACAGTGCTCAAAAGATTCTCTCTTCAGTGTTTGTACGTTGGGATCTGTGTTGTTATTGTGTACACAGGGCTGTTTATGCATTGCATTGTCAAGTGAAAGTGCCAGGAGAGTGCTGCATTTTGTATGCTACCTCAGTGTTGAGGTGTTTTTCACTTGGTACAGGTGTCAAGTCAAGGGGCTTTTGCCCAGATTTTGCTTGAGAGCACTTGGGTTACTGTTTGAGACCTTCAGATGCCTTTTATCCCCTTGGCAGAAGGGTGATTGCTTGGGATTTGTCCCATTTTCTGTTGCAGGTTTGTGACAGGCTGAAGTGTCTGGAGCCTCTTTTTCAGTGAACAAAACAGTGTATGACAAGTGGTTTAAGCATATAAAATCAGTGCAATACCTCATCTGAGGTGGGAGAAGTGATCAGGACAGCAGTGTTTTGTGCTTTGTCAGCTGATGATGCACTGTTAAAGCACTTGTGAAATAGCTGCAGCATTCTAAAATTACTGTTTTATGCCCATTTGAGCACGGTACAGTGTGTCAGAAGGTACAGTAACTGGAGGGAAATTTTTTCTGTTTTGCTACAGATTTTTTTTTTACAGTAAAAACAGCACTATTGTGAGTGCTCCTGGCTCTTGATAGAGCAAGTTTTTTTTTTTTCTGAGAAATCAAAATTTTATTCAGTCTTTTTTGACTTACAAGGAGTCAGGTACTTTCCTTATCTGATATGTCGCAAGCTGAAATGCCTCAGATCCGATAATGGGGGTGAGTATGTGTCAAATGCTTTTGTACAGTTTTGCGAAGCTAAGGGCATTAAACAGGAACTCACAGCCCCTCATAATGCATCTCAAAATGGTGTAAGTGAGCGGATGAATCGAACTATTCAGGAGAAGGTTCGATGTATGTTGTCTTATGCTGCATTGCCCCATGGCTTTTGGGCAGAAGCCGTGCAAACAGCAGTTCACATAATCAACAGGTCGCCTAACAAGGCTTTGGAGTTGAAAGTGCCAGAAGAGGTGTGGTCTGGCAAGCCACCTTCATATAAGCACTTACGTGTGTTTGGCTGCGAGTGCTTTGCTCATATACGCAAAGAACTGCGCACCAAACTGGAGCCAAAGTCTTCCAGATGCATCTTTATGGGTTATGGTGACGAAGGTGAAATGGGGTACAGGTTATGGGATCCCGTTAAACGGAAGATTATACGCAGCAATGATGTCATCTTTAAAGAGGATAGTGTACACAAAGAACCCGTGCAACCTGTGGAATACAGGAGGGTTGTTTATGATGATGTCGGACAGCAAAGAATGCCCCTTAATATGCAGCAGCAGGCTGCTGCAAATAACCTTGTTCAAGAGGGTATACAGGCTGAAAATCAGCCAGATAATTTTGCCAATGATGCACCACTGAATATGCCAGCAAATGGGGCTGTAGAACAGCCAGATATGGTGGTACAGCCACCCGTCATGCATGACGAACAGGCTAGACAGCAGCCTAATCCGGAACATTTTGTTAGGAGGAGCACCCGTGTACAACGGCCTCCTGACAGGTTTGTTCCAGGAGCCAATAATGTGGCTGATTTTATTATGCTGACAGATTGTGGTGAGCCTTCCAGCTTCAAGGAAGCTATGGGAAGAACAGAGAAAAAGAAGTGGGAGAAAGCCATGCAGTCAGAAATGGACTCCCTACTTCAAAATGATACATGGGACTTGGTGCAGCTACCTGCAGGCAGAAAGGTTTTGCCATGCAAGTGGGTTTACAAAGTCAAAGTGGATTCAAATGCTTTACCGAGGTATAAGGCCAGATTGGTTGCCAAGGGATTTAAGCAGGAGAAGGGCATTGACTTTGATGAGATCTTTTCTCCTGTAGTCAAGATGACTACTTTGAGAGCGGTGTTAGCTCTTGTTGCTCATGAGGACATGGATTTATGTCAGATGGATGTGAAGACTGCTTTTCTTCACGGAGATCTCCATGATGAGATCTATATGAGTCAGCCAGAGGGATATGCTGTTAAAGGGAAAGAGCAGCTTGTGTGTAAGCTCAAGAGGAGCTTGTATGGACTCAAGCAGGCACCACCTTCATGCAATCCCAAGGGTATCATAGGTGTGAGACCGATCATTGCTTGTACACCAAACGGGCAAAGGATGGCAGTTTGATGCTACTCATTCTATATGTGGATGACATGTTGATTGCCAGTAAATCCCAGCATGAGATTAGTGCTTTAAAGAAACAACTGCATAAGTCTTTTGACATGAAAGACTTGGGTGATGCAAACCATATTCTTGGCATGCGGATTACTCGTGACAGGTCCAAGGGACTTTTGTTTCTGTCACAGAAGGAGTACATTGACAAAGTACTGCAGAGGTTTAAAATAGAGGGGGGGAAGTCTATTAGTACCCCGTTGCCTCCACATTTAAAACTCAAGAGTAAGGACAGCCCCAGATCAGATGATGATAAGGCTGAAATGGCCAAGGTTCCGTATGCATCTGCAATTGGTTCTTTGATGTATGCCATGGTTGCCACTCGTCCGGATATTGCTTTTGTGGTGGGAGTCATCAGCAGGTATATGGCAAATCCAGGCAAGCGGCACTGGGAAGCAGTGAAAGGTGTCTTGAGGTATCTCAAGGGTACCAAAGACTTGTGCATATGCTATGGTAGGCAGGATGCATTGGTGCATGGTTTTACAGATTTAGACTATGCAGGGAATGCAGATAACCGGAAGTTTACTACCGGTTATATTTTCACATTTGCAGGAGGTGCTATCTCATGGGTGTCTCGGTTGCAGAAATGCGTTGCACTGTCAACTATTGAAGCTGAATATGTTGCAGCCACTGAAGCTTGCAAGGAAGCAATATGGCTTACTCGGCTGGTGGGAGATTTGGGCATTACAGGAGATATGCCAGTTTTGCATTGTGATAGTCAGAGTGCTATCATGTTGGCAAAGAATCCTGTCTTTCATCAAAAGACCAAGCACATAGATGTGAAATATCATTTCATCAAGGAGGTACTGGAAGACAAGCGACTTGAGCTTGTGAAAGTGCATACTGATGATAATCCTGCAGATTTGCTCACTAAGAGCTTGCCTACAGAGCGGTTTGCACATTGCCGCCACATCATGGGATTAGGATGAGACCATTCTTATTTTATGGTCTTGTATACAATAACTGTATATTGCTGTAATTTTTATTCTTTTCTCCCCTTTAGGCACATTGGCCTTTAGGTGGGAGGTTGTTAGGGTAAAGGCACATTGCCACCCCTTTATTAAAGATATGACACCTATGACTGTCTTAAGACAGTCATAGGGTGAAAAAACCTAATCCTAATAAAACCTATGAGTTTGTGGTGTGGCTCATCACTTCACACCCGCATCTATTGTGTCACTCCTCTCTCTCACTCTCTCCCCGTTATACTTCTCCCTCTTTCATTCCCTCTCAATGCTTGCTTCAGCCCATATATTGCCTTCCGCAGTCTACATACTCTGTGCGGATATCTAACATCCTCATAACCTGGTGGCTACTGCATATAAACCTCTTCCAATAACTCTCCATTCAAGAATGTAATCTTGACATCCATCTGAAGCATGTTCCAACCATTAGTTATATATAGCTAATGCAATCACCATCTGAATTGTTACCATCTTGGCCACCAGGCTAAAAGTTATCTTCATAATCAATGCCATACTGTTGAGCATAACCTTCAACAACCAAACGGACCTTGTACCTGCTCACACTGCCATCTACATTATGCTTCACCTTGGAAATCCATTTGCAGCCTATGACATTCTTGCCTTCAAGCAAGTCAACAAGTGACTATGTCTTCTATTGCTCTAAGGCATGCATCTCCTCATCCATGGCTTGTATCCACTTTGGATGGTCGATGGCATCCTCAAAGTTCTCGAGTTCCTTATCTTGTAACACATTTGTCATATATGCATGGTGCACTGCCACAAACCCATCATAAGTAAGCCTTTGCACTGGGTATCTCACCCGAGTGGACCTACGAGGTAAAGTGCTTTCCAATGTACCTTCAGCATGAGGTTTTAGGCCAATATTAGCTAGACTCCTGACATTTCAAAGCATTCTTGCATCTCTTGCGTTTGCCCTTAGCCGGCCTGACCACAGATTCACTGTTTTTACGGTAGTGACTCCACTTCCTAACCCGCACGCAACTTCCACATGTACCTATCCTTGCACTTGATTTCGAGCCATATCTATGAATGTATCTGACATGGAAACCACCGGCTTATACCAGCTCCTAAGCTCATCGAAGAAAACATCTCTACTAATTCGTAGCTCTAGCCTCTCATGTGACCGGATCGTAACATCTGTACCCCTTCGACTCTGATACATAACCAACAAAGATGCATTTTTCAGCCTTTGGATCTAGCTTCTTCCTCTTTTTATCTGGTACATGCACATAACAAATACACCCAAAGACTTTCAGATGAGATACATCTGGTTTTCTCCCTTTAACAAACTTCCTCCAGTGTCTTATTATGCACTACTGATGTAGGCATTCTATTCATAATATAAACTACAATTTGTACTGCTTCTACTCAATAACACCTAGGCATGTTCTTTTCATTCAACAATGCACACCCTACTTCTGCAATGCTGTGATTTTTCCTTTCTGCCACACCATTATGCTCAGATGTTTATGCGCATGAAACGTGTCGTTGAATGCCATGCTGCGGTAAATATGCAGTAAACTCTTTAGACATTTATTCTCCCCCTCCATCCGAACGGATGGTTATGATTCGCATTCCAATTTCACGCTCAACCTTGGCTCTAAATTGCTGAAATTTTTTAAAAACTTTAGACTTCTCGCGCATGAAATAAACCCAGGTCTTCCGCGAGTAGACATCAATGAATGAGACATAATATTTCAGGCCCCTCATGCTGGGCTGAGAAACTGTACATACATCCGAATGAATAAGTTCAAGCACCTTCCGTGCTCTCTTCCCCTCGAGAATATGGCTTCCTTGCTTGGCAAACTACTAAGTACTGCATACGCATGACAGCCCAACCACCTTGAATTGTGGTACACCTATAACAACTCCTGAACCGGGGAGACCTTGCAATCGGTAGTTCATGTGACCAATGCGTTGTGCCATATTTCAAGATCTAAAATTTCAGCATGTAGCATGCCTAAATGATCCTTCCGTTCCTTGGGCATAATGGCATTCAACTTCAACATGCGACCAAATTTTTTTTTTGGGACAGACATGCGGCCAACTTTCTTTCCACGAGCAACTACACGCATGTTTTACTATGTATCCAAGCCTCTACAAGTCCATATTTATTGAACTTGGCACATACATAATATCACCAAGCATCTGCTTAGCTCCACCTTCTGACTCTACAGTAGGTACATTCCCGGTGTGTGTAATATGGTGTACTGTCATCACCTGAATACACATAAGATTCTTGCATAACAAGTTGCATACTCTCAAACCAAACAACTTGAGGAGTCATGTGGTTAGATGCTCCCGAATCCACATACCACTCCTCCTTTTGAATAGCACCAGATACATGTTGCATAGCCAATAGATCTCCTGCATGAGATTGATCTCTTGATGCATAGTTACCCTGTGGGATCTTTCCAAAGCCTATATCCGCTTGCTTCTTTCTACATTCATAAGCATAATGACCAAAAATACCACAATAATTGCATGAACCTAGCTTCCTTCCTTGTTGCATACCACCACAGCTCTAATGCTCCCCCTGCCTCTGGCAAATCTCCCCTATTCGGGCTGCTTTGGGGCTGATTTCCTTGCTGAGATTGTTGATTTCGTTGGGCATACTGTGGCTCTCCACCACATCCTTGGCCTCGACCATGGCGTCGTGCATTTCCTCTTCCTCTATCTCGACCAGCACCGATCACTAAGGCATGCTCTGACTTGCTAGATGTCGAGCTGCTAGTGTTTGTAATCACACCCTCTTTTGACAACCCTGTTTCTTCACTAATGAGTAGTGGGATGAGATCATTGAAAGACAAAATGTTCTCTCTGACAAAAATGCTAGTGACAAAAGACTGATACTCTCTTCCCACTCCATGTAAGCATGCGGGTACAATGTCATCATCATCAACTTGTACATCAATGCTACCAAGTTGGCCAACAATGCCTCGAATCTTCAAAGTTCCCCCAATGAAGGTGTATTCTTATGATCATTTTCAGTTCTTGGTCTCCTGAGCATTTTTGGCGTTAATCTCTCTCTCTCTCTCTCTCTCTCTCTCTCTCTCAGCTCCTAGAGTGCATCGTTCAACATCGCTCCCTAGCGCAAGCGCTGCTCAGCTCCCTCCCTAACGCAATGCCACCCAGCAAGCCCCCCTCGGACAACGTTGCTCAGCACACCCCCCCACACACTTCCCCTCTCGCACAACGTCGCTCAGCAACCCTCCCCCCTCAGCTGCATCTCCCCACTGGTACAGCACCACTCAGTAGGTCCCCCCCTCAGTGCCGCCTTTCAGCAGCCCTTAGCACAGTCTTCCTCACCATCCCCACCTTGAGTTTGAGCTGATCCCCCAGCTCATCTCAGGGGTTTAAAACAGCCAGGGGTTTTGCAGCTCAGGAAATATGGAACAATAAAAGGTCCCAGCTGCCACCCTTGCCACCTTGACTCCAGTAAATAGACTATCCTACTCTGCCATCACCTTTACCCCAACACCCACCCCCTATGCTATGATCTATCAGAGATAGCAGAGCAAACTTGCAGTAGGACTTGACCCACAAGAAGAGACTTGTTCGCTACAGCAGGAGCTTAGAGAAGTCAAGCTTCGAATTCCCTCCTTTGGAAAGGAAAGTCCTTAACATGGAAAACACTGGCAACAGGAGGTAATGCACAAGGTAATGCAGTTGGTATCCACGATTCAAGGTATTATCACCACCTAGTTCAAGTCATGTCCTTTAAAAAGGGACACGAGCATGAGTAGTGTTCAATGACAAGATAGCAAGGTTCTCAAGAAAACTAATAAGCTAAAATGTACTTTCACGAATGAGCTCAACGCAAATGCAACAGAACTGGGTAACATAAAGGACGCTTCGAAGGAAGGAAAGTGCCCTATCCTACAGAAAGGGAAGGCGTTAATCAGAGACTTCCAGCCTAGAGCCAAAGACTCTCAGTCTTAACTGATGTATATGAAGCCATCTATCTTTACATTAGACTATAGAATTGTACCCATCCACAAAAGAAGAGACAACAGGACAGCAAGCAATTATAGAATGATCATGGTAAGCATTTTAATGGCAAAGATGTATGTACTGGGATCTTCAACCCAACTGAGTGAGCTGTTGCTGCTTCCACTTACACCCCTTCCTTCTACTCCCGCTTTGTCCCTCCCTTCTTCCCCCATCGTGCCACATTCAACTGCAGGTAGCACACCCTTCTTGGCCCCGTTTTGCTGTTCGTGGTCATCTCCCACATGCAGCAGAGCGCCTCTTTCCTAGGCCCTTGCTGCATGCACCATTGCTGCCTCTCCTGCATGCATCTTTTCCAGTGTGCGGCTAATAAGGGCAGTTCAAAATTTTTGGTCTTGTGGGCAGCAAGCTTGCAAGTCTAGACAGGTGACGGTGTGATGAGGAGCAGTTCATTGTAAGCTGAGGCTCATTGTTCTCAAGTGCTACTCACGAGTTCAATAGAGGACTTCATCTCTCACTTAGCTTGAAAGGTTTTTCCTTTTTTCATCTGCCTTCTCTCTTTCCTAGCAGCAGCAGCTCCTCATCCTTAGGTCGGCATAGGCTGCGACCATGGAGGACAATAATGACAAAAAATTCACTCAACCAAAGGAAGTTGAGGTCCCAGTCACTATGTTCAGGCTGCTTGGTGGGGGTTATTTCTCATTTGGATTGCAGACTAATGAGCAAGGACTCAAGAGTTCTTGCTAGTACACCGTTAGTGTACCAGGGTGGTGTTAACCACTAACTTCTAACTACAGACAAATCACGGGAGAAGCACCGAATTTGTTCCACCCAGCCAATCTTATCGAAGCGTGAGAGCTCACAGAGAAAATCCGAATCCCAAAAGTATACGTGAACAGTGCATTCTCTTCTCTCACTAACTCCAACAAGCCCCAATTCCCTAGATGGATCTAGATGCCACATGCCATCATCATAGGGCCTTCCTAATGCGACATTTCACCCCTCTCTTGGGATGCTTTAATTTCCTTTGCCCCTAGGCACATTTCATGCATTAGGCCCTTAGCCTTAGATCCACCTAGTCTGGTGCTATCAACCCTCACCTAGGACCTTGACATTAATTCCCTCTCGATCATTTACATAAAGCGCAAACAAATATATTACAAATATAGATCCTTTAAGGGAAATGTCGACTGATTCTTCCGAGGTCATGCTACCTCGGCTAGAGCGTAACAATCCTTCCCTCTTCAAACATCAGCGTCCTCGATGATAAAGTTTGGGAACACTCTCCGCAATTGGTATACGGATTCCCAGGTAGCTTCAGATAGAGGCTGACCATGCCATGCAACCAACACCGTGGGTATCTTCCGATTTCGTATTTGCATTGTTCCTTGGTCCAGGATTCTTGTTGGTTTGCGCCTCGCATTATCCTCTATCTCCTGAAACAAAACCACACCTTCGATTAGTGAGTCATCTGTATGTAAAGATTTCTTTAAGCGCGAAACATGAAAAACCGGGTGCACCTTACACCCCTGTGGCAATTCTTCAGCTCAAACAGACTGAACCCTGTAGAGGAATGTTTTCTATCATTGTAGACAAACTCTAACAATGGCAGCCACTTGTCCCATGTATGTTGCCTCAATGACATATATGCCCTCAGCATATCCTCTAAAGTCTAGTTGACTCTCTCCGTCAGACCATCCGTCTCAGGATGATCCCCACTACTCATTCCCAACTCAGTCCTTAGTGTCTCAAATACCGCTGTCCAAAAATGACCGGTAAATCTGACACTATGGATCTAGGCAACCCATGCAGACGAAATATATGTCTAATGAACAAATCCGCCACTTGCGGAGCACTAACAGACTCCCTAGTCGGAATGAAGTGATCCATCTTGGTTAGACAATCAACCACCACAAGGATAGAATCATATCCTCCTTGTGTTGTAGGCAGCCCTACAATAAAGTCCATGGAAATGCTCTCCCACTTACTTAGTGGTACTTCCTCCCACCCCTCTTGAGTCTCCTCATCCCCCTCTTCCACCTACACCTCATGTACCTCTTGTGCCTCTTGAACCTTCACTTCCTCTTGTACCTCGTGTTCCTCCTATACCTCTAGTATCTCCTAGGCCTCTTGTGCCTCCATGGCCTCTGCAGCCCACAAAAATAGTTACTAAGAATTGGAGCCTCTAGAGGTTGTTACAGTCACTCTTCAAGGAGAGAGTTGAGCCAGGAGACGGAGACTTAGAAAGAGACTGAGACTGAGATTGAGATGGCAGAGGTGTACGCTTGTTACAAAGACATCGTCTCCTACATATTCAAAGTTAGCCACTACTTAGTGAGAGTCATGGATTGGAGGATCACATCTCTTGCTTCAATCTTAGCAAGCATCATTCATGACTTCACCAGAGGATTCTATGCAGAGTCTCAAATCCGGCCTTCTTCTTTACAACGACAGGTAGAGATTACAGGTGCTCCTCTCATGCCATAGGCTTAGGAGGTTCCATTTGCAGCATTACCACAGGATGGGCTTCTTTTCCTAGTAATAGGTGATTCAGATCAAATGACCCTAGTCAAATTGCGAGGGTACTTAGGGGAGCATCTCACAATCTCATCTCTTGTTGCCATTCGGATAGCCTCATCGCTCTATCGCAAGTTTCGTACCTATGATGAGTTTTTCCGTTATGTCCATGCCCTGGATTAGCCCTAGATTGCCTCAATTAGTCAGAGGTGTTAAGCAGATGTGGTCTCATAGTTTCTTGATTTGTTGGATGCTTGGGAGTTGCTTGCAATAGAGATGGAGGAAGAAAGTTACAGCCCACAATTTCGTTCCACTACTGACATCTCGATAGTTGCCCTAGCAGAGCCTCACCTCACCTCACTTGTACCAAAAAAGGGACCATGGTTCCCATGCAGTTTCTCAATTCAAGTCTTGCTTCCAATTTGGGAGGGGATGCATTGCTGCAAATGAGTGTTTCTAGGATAGGTAGCAGGTTGGTAGACAAAGATCTCACTTCTACTTTCTGGTCTCACTTGCCACCAATTGTTGCGGAAAGGAGCTTTCAAAGACTTGACCTAATCCGAGCTTTCTGTAGACAATCGGATGAGTCAAAAAAGTATCTCGGCTCCACACTTTCTATCAAGGAGGTCATATCTTGCACTCTAGCTCAGGTGGTTTCAAATCAAATGGGAGTGAGATATGGGCTTCAGAGCAAATTGCTAGTGAGATTGCCAAGAAAACCATGCAGACATAGACTTATGTTGTTCATAGTCTCGTTGGATCACAAATTCACTTGTGTCAACGAGTACTTCGGTCAGGCTTCGGTGGACAAGCATTGCTATTTCTATTCTTCACAGTCCACGGTGACATTCTGCTAAACCGTTGGACATGCTAATTTGACATTCAGGACCTTGCTTCGAGACAAAGTACCTTTTCAATTAAGGATGCTATCATTTTTTGGTTGAGTTAGGTGTGCCCGCAATCTGAAGAGTTTGCGGACAACCCCTTCCTCGAGGGATATCCATGTTGATGCCAATGGCACCTACTCACTTCCCATCTCATGTCTAGAAAGTCCATCATTTCATGGGAATGTGAGGGGCCTCAACGACCGCGGACTCATCAATGGCCTTGAGGGTCATAGGAAAGGAGTGTCTAGACAGCACATTGTCAGAGACTCTCTTTGGTCCATCTCTAGATATTGTACTTATGGAGCAATGTCTGCAGAATAGGATTGACCGATGTAAATCACTTATTAGGGGTCAAATTAGGACTATTTGGAGTCCAGCAAATGGCCCTAGAGGTGGGCACTGGGTTTGCATATTGGTTTTTGCTAGAGTCGTTGCAGACATCATTGAGGAGGGCACATTAATAACAAGCACAACGATTAACATAATCATCAAGGTTGAGCACTAGTATTGGTATCTTCAACATGTATGCTCCCACTATACCAAGGCAAAGATGTGTCTTTTGGAGGCAGCTTTGGGAGACTCTTCCATAGGCTGCTGACACTAGGATTGTTTGAGGAGACTCCAACACGGTTGAACTTCTGAAGACAAGATTAGTCAAAGTGAGGGAGGACTATTAGACAGAGAGAGCATAGAGTGGGACCATTTCTTACTCCATGCTCGTCTTCATGATGCGCCTCAGTTGGATGTCTTCTCTCATCTGGCAGGCAATCTACAGCTCTCTTGGTCAAGGGTCTCCCATGGCTCACTCTCCTTAGCCACATTAAACAAATCCTATGTCGGACAGTGGGGCCAAGCTACAGGAGGGCAAGTGGTATTATGTCAGGCTTTATTCTCTCATACCTCACCTGGCGTTGTGCTTCAGGCTATGTCAACATCTAGACTGGCGGGGCACTAGTATATTAGAGTCCCAGATTTTATGTTTTGAGAGAGAGATTTGTGCAAGAGCTTCAACACATTTGGCTCTTTGAGGGGCATGGACAGTTAGGCTAGGTGGAGTGAGCTCTAGAGAGAGTCAGTGTTGCATGCCACTTAAAAGAAAAAGGTGAGAAAGCAAAGCACAAACAGAGATATATATATATATACACACATACATATGTATTGTACACATATACATATATATGCATATACACACGCACTTTTTTTTTGTGAAACTAAGAACATTATATTATGAAACAAACATTTACAACAGGGCAGTGCTCCAGAAAAGAGCCAATGCCCTATCCATCAGAAACAGTAAAAGAAAAGCTCAATGCAATAGACATCCAAATCCTCCTCATGCAAGGCATCATATAAGGACTGCCGCAATGAGGCCCGCAAGAACTCATAAGGGTGCTGAAGAGATGAAATGCATGATTTCGCTGAAGCCAGAGGATCCACAAGGCCCAGTATCTGATCCAATGGAAGAAAAGAGAGTACTGGGACAAAGAAGCTGGTAATCTGCCAAACATCCAGAAAAACCTCGAGAACCTGTGTGCTAGAAATCTGAGAGATAAAAAATAGGTGATTCTGTCCAAAAGGTCTCTGGAATATGAACAAAACTACAATAAGTGCTGAATGCTCTCAGGAGCATGATGACATCTTGGACAAAGAGGAGAGGCAATCCTTCTTTGAGCCAATTTCACTCCCAATGGAAATATACCAACAATGCATCTCCAGAAAAAGAGTCTCTGCTTTAATGGCATTTTCAGCTTCCATATTAATTTCAATTTTGCTTTCCACCAAGATAAAGACTTATTCAGATGCCAAAGAGAATTGGCATGATGAGCAATCCATGGAGGAGGTAAAATCAATCTATAAGCCTGCATGGAAGTCAGTAAATGCAAAGGTTGAGAGTATAAGCCTTGACTGAAGACTGCAGATGCCAATCTTGAAGCCTATCTCTTACTACCAATGGTGGAATCGGAACAAAAGGGAGTAAGTGATCTGCAATAACTTTCCATATGAGTCTATGATGCATCCCAAGATTGTATTGTTGACAAGCTGCCAGAAAAGAGAGAATATGCCCCCGAATATCTACCACATCATCAATGAACCGAATGCCCAACTTCATGAGATTGTAAGCCCTGATTGGTTGTTGTATAGCAAGAGGAGAGTAAAAAACAGCACTCCAATGAAGGCTTTCCAGTCGAAGAGATGAAGCTATAAAAGAAGGATGGGGAGACCATTTGATGTGAGAGAGCCCCTGCTTCAAATCTTGAATCAAGGCAGTAGAAAATGGACAGCCAGGTATTTTGCCTTGAAACTTGCCAAGTACTACTTCCCATGGATCAACGAGCCAATGCCCATAAGCATTTTTGCGCATCTAGTCACAAAACTGCCAACATAATAGAACATGGCTGCTCTTGCTGAAAAAAAGTCCTGAGCATAGTGACCTCTCTTGCCAACACATGAAATTTGATGTTTAGAATATTCAAACCTCCATGCATCTTTGGAGACAAACCAGGTCCATTTTGAGCAACCTCAAAGGCTTTTTATGAAGCTTAGTTTTCCAAAAAATCTATCCATGGCTTGAGACATAAAAGAAGAGAGATCTCGAGATGACCAATGTAGTAAAGGCAGATAAAACTGGACATAAGCCAAAACAATGGACTAGACAATTCGAAGCCGAACATGCAAGGCCAAGTGGAGATCTTCCGATATTCTAATTTGTCCTGAATTTTGTTGAATACCCAAGACATTTGCTGCTTATTGCTGATTTTCCAGCCAATTGGATAACCCAAATGCCTTACTATGTGCTCAGGATGAATAATCTGACTTGGCCAAAGAAGAGCATGCCAGTCACAAAGCTTGAGAGGCAAGAGTTTTGATTTCTGAAAATTAATATTTAGACCAGCTACCAACCCAAAATCAAAAAGGGTATCCATCAATAAGCGAAACTCCAGAGGACAATTCTTTGGCATGAAGAAAGAATCATCTGCATAAGCCTGTGCAATGAAAGGCCGTGAGCCAAGAATCTGAAGCCCCACAAGCTGTCCAGTATCAACCAGATGATCCATATAAAGAAGCAAAGGATGAGAAGCAATAGCATAGAGCAAAGCACTGAGAGGGCATCCCTGTCGGACTGACCGTCCCAGAGTCCAAGACTTAGACAAATGATTCCCTATAAAGCATTGAGCAGTGGAATCAGAGTAAAGCCAATAATTAGCTTTGGCCCAAAACCAAGTCTATACATGGTTTGAGAGACATAATCCCACTGTACAGTATCAAATGCCCTTGCCACATCCACCTGCATGACCAAAACATCTTGATCTGAATATTTAGCATATTCCATTGCAGTGAGAGTATTGGAGATATTATCATGTATATGCCTTCTTGGAACAAAAACATATTGCTTGGGATGAAGACCATCATGAAGAATATCCTTTATCCGGTGAACCAACATTTTGGCAATAAGTTTATATATAACAGGCATCAAAGTGATGGGTCTCCACTCAGCCATAGTCTCACATAGGAGTTTTTTGGGCACAAGCTTGACCAGACCATGCTTCCAAGCAAAAGGAAGATGTTGATGCTGCCAGGCTACATTAATGAGATGCAAGATTGGACCCTTCAATTCAGCCTAGAAGGCAACAAAAAACTCAACCGTCAAACCATCCCAGCCAGGGGATTTATGTTTACCCAAATGCTTGAGAGCATCATCCAATTCAATATCTGAAAAAGACACTTCCAACAATGAAGCTTTTTGCAAAGAAACAATAGGAGAGACAAGATCAATAAATCTGCTCCGAGCCAATTCAACCTGAGAAGTAGAAGAAGATGGCTGAGAAAAGAGAAGCTGAAAATGATCCAGACATTGTTTTTCAAGCTGAGATAAAGTCTAGGTCCAAATACCATCATCTGGTTTTCTGAGACACACACACACACACACACACACATATATATATAGAGAGAGAGAGGGAGAGAGATATTATTAATATTACAAAAGACCAACGGGTCTATGAGACCGAAAAAAGATACACTGGGGGCACTAAATGGGCATCCCTACCCAAGGCTGATGTTTATGACAAGAAAAATGTAACTCATCACGTTGTCGCTACGACAGAAACCCAAAAATGGAAAAAACCAAGGAGGAATCCCTTGGCAACCTACCAAATGGTCAGCTGTCCATCTGAGTGGCGGGACCTATGTATGCTGATGTGGACCAACACCACTGGCAATTGAGGAGAAACGAAAGCTCATCCAATGGTGGCTCGGGATCTAGTCAGGGCCGGTGTCAGTCAGCGACAGAAGCGATCAGCCTGTCCAGGTCGATCCGCGAGAGAGAGAGAGAGAGAGAGAGAGAGAGAGAGAGAGAGATGAGGTAGCATTGCAGAGCTTGAGCTTCCCAGATTCACATTTCCTTAGAGGTCAGCCACTTGCACCAAAGGAGAGACTAGAGTTGCAGGGTAAGAGAGCCGAGTTCCACTTCAACTCACGACAAACTTTATGTACAAAAGGGTGACAGATGCTCCAGATTCAGAGAAATAGGACAAAGATATTCTTCTAATAGCCCACAGAAACACAGGCGGACTCTCGTCGTCTCATGGAGATTACATCTAACTTCTATTCTAGTCTTGACAGACGAGATAGCTAGTGCGAGGGAGGACGTTTTCCATAGGTTGTTTTAGACAATACGTGTCAAATGTTGGATTATATACCTTTGTAAGACTAGAATAAGTCCAATCATACAAATTTAGATTTTTTGTTGTTCTAAAGATCAAAAATCTACGCAGAAAATTAAAGAGAAAATGAAAAACTTTTATGAAAAACAAAAGGAAGACATACTTAGCAAGCAAAGCAACACTTCCCAAGCATAAGCAACTATACTGGGTTTCTAAAGACCTGCGGAGTCTCTTGGGCAAACCCAGTGCTTACTAAAATACGTCAAATTAACAAAAGAGAAAGAAAATAAGAAATAAAGAAGAAAGGAAGCAGGTGACTAAGCAAAAATAAACAAGCAAGTCAAGAAACAAAATCTTCCAAAAAACTGGAATAACTCTCTACACTGAGGGGGGGGAAGCAGCACTGACCAGTACATACTACCACCCATACCAGTAGGTGTACCACCTCAGCTATCATAAATGTGGTAAGATCTCTATTGTTAAAGGTCATCCAACCAGGGGCATCCACATCACTGCACCTGAGAGACTGGGCGTAACCAAACACCCATGAGGAGCTCGTCATAGGCATGAGGCTACTAAGGTCACTGGACCTACTGTCCTCAAACAAGGGATCACCTGGACTACTGCCGGCAGGAGACCAGACACGCTTCAGAGTCATGGAAATGCCACATTTTCCCCACTTAGTCCAATGGCTCTACATTCTCTAACTCAAAGAGATGCATCCAGAGTCTGATACCTATTTCCATTGTAGTAGGTGGCTGACTACACCCTAACATTACATCATGCCACACTTTTTCCTTCAGTGAGAGGGAACAGCATCTCCCGTTTGGCACTTCACACTATTGTCTCTTGTAAAGATATTAATAAACTTCTCTCTCTCTCTCTCTCTCCAAGTGTGTTGGCTCCTAAGAAAATACAACACACCCAATCAAATTTTGGCATGGCAACAGGTGGTACAAACAAGTGTAGTCGGATTCCCATATGAGTTAATGAACTTGTAAAGACCTTGCTCAAAGCATTTCAGTACGAGCTTCTAGAATCTGTAGAATAACAAAGATTATTAGCTTTTATCTACTAAAAAACGGCTCATATCCTCTAAACGTGCTCAGACAACAAAGCTTGGCAAATGACTATATTCTTTTGAGTAATGCACAGTCCTGTACTAATGGGTGCAGAACTAAAATTCCGAAGACTGTTGCATTCTTTGAGAAGTACCTCTTCAAGAAAATAGTGTTTTTACACAGCGCTGATTCAACTCTTAACGATGAAGATATATGAATTTACAACAGAAGCACAATAAGCATGACAAGAAGTGTAGCCAACGCAATAACTGATATTGTGACAGTCCCTGTTTCTGAAACATCTGCTAGAAAGAAAAACAGCAAGAACTATAATCAGTTGAGTGTCTTCCTGAAGGTACTGGGATACGCGATGTATATCCAGTGGGCATGTTCCTCACACTTAAATGAAAGTGCAAATGCTCTATTCGCTCCCTAGAGAGAGAAATTAGAAAAGAATAAAACAGATACAGAATTCAGCATGTGACGGTAGGAGTAGCCAAAATGTGCTCGTGCACGCCCCTTTTTTGGCCTGCCCCCAATGGGTAGGCCTTAGTAATCGTTTGGCCTCCAGCGCACACACACACATACCTCCGTAAGGCTAGAATATATCCAATCTTACCAATAAATTTTGTTATACAACAAGCGAAAGAACAAAGGAAAGGCAGTTTGTAAGCATAGCTGTCCACCAGATGCCATGAAGGAACATTCAGAGCCGAATCTTTAACCTAGTAGGGCCTGCATCAACTGCCTTTTGCACGCTAAATTTGAAGCTCGTCTTTCCACCCACACATACAGTTACATTCACGTCTCTATTCTCTATAGATAAGTCCAATTCTATCTCTGTAGGTTCTTCAATCTCCAGCGCGGCGCCAGTTTGTGAACCCCTATTGTTGTTGGACAGGTCTACCTCTACTTCTCTTTGGCCATAATGCTCTATCTTGGCATAGCTCGTCTCTTCTTGGCCGTATACATCCTGGGTCGTCTTGGTCTTTGTCCACGCGGCCTGTAATTGATTGCCTTCAACACGATCAATAGCTTCCACTCGGCTCCCATTAAATGTTTTCATACACTTTTCAGATTCTCGAGCCGTTGATGCGTTCGCTCCTTGAGAAACGATAGTGTTGGTTCTGCACATCTTTCTCTTCTTGACGTGAACTTTGTCCACGCTTTTCAGGAGTTCTCCATTGCTTTCTTGAATCTGAGTTTCGTCTTCACTGCTCAAGCTTTCGTGATCTTTGGCTTTACACGAACCATTGTTGTCATCCATTTCTTCAGTTTGTGGATAATTGGATTGATGAGCAAAAACACTCAAGCTTTCTGTTTCTATTTCTTCCATAGCAAGCTCCTTGTTGCATCTAAGGCCTTCTCCATGCGTCTCCGCCTCCGAGAAACTCTCGCCATTAGGAAAAGAACCATCAATAGAAACCCTTTTTGTCTCGATTTTGTCTTCAGTTTTTGAGACTTCCACGTCTATCTCTTGCTCTTTTTTCACAGTTGTGAAATATTTGGGAGAGACACCGCTCTCAAGAATTTCTTTAGAATGAGGAGGAATGGAAACTGTTCTGAAAGCGCGTACGTATGCTGCTACCTTCTCAACCAACAGTTTGTTGTGGTGATTGGAACTAGGCAGACATGCAATGCTCTTCAAAACACTAATGATATCGGAGAGATCAATGAACTCGAAACTCCTGTTTTCGTCGAAAGGAGACAAAGTTAGATTCCGCTCCAACTTTCTACCTATCTCCCTCAAGGCTACTTCAACACCATTTGAGAATTTCCGAACAAGATTGCGGGCAATTTTCTGTTCGTGTTTGGCAGCAAAATGGGGCTCGAAAGGAAGAAGATCAAGCGGTGGACACCATGCAAAAGTAGCATCGCCGTAAAAAGCCACAAGGATATGACCGGCGCGGCAGGATCTTTTGGCATAAGATGAGGCAAAAACCGGATCAAAAACCTGAGCAGGCCACCAAGGGAAAGGCTTGATTTTCGCCCAAACGATATCTCCGAAAGAGAAGTCGCTGTGGGAAGAGGCAGATGCATGGTTGTCGATGCGCGTCTGGGAACCAAAACTGCTGTGGCTGCGAGTGGAATGAGGGGAGACAGAAATCTGAGAAGCAATGGAGGGGATGGGAGGAGGAGGATGGAAGCGGAAAGTGTGGGAAGAATCCATTCTTTGCTAGACGAAAGAGAGTGTTGCTGGCGATTACAAATCTAATAAGGGGAGGAGTTTCAAGGACTCAAAGGCACATCACATGAGAGGCATTGTTGTTGGTAGTAATCTCTCCTCCATGGCACCACAAGCCAACAAAAGCTCCTACAACTATCGGCTATCACTTGTCAGTGTGTATCGGCTATCCCTTGTCGGTGCGTATCCGCCCGTCCTCAGTTCAACCCCCTGAAGGAGCTCAGGATTCTATCTTGTATGCGAGTGTTATTGGCACTTTCACTTTCGGTACAACCCAACAAACAAAAAACCCCAAAAACAAAAACAAGACATTGGTGAATGAAAACCATGTTTCCTATATGCGAGCGCTATTGGCACTTTCAATTTCAGTACAACCCAACAACAACAAAACCACCAAAAAAAAACAAGACATTGGCGAATGAAAACCATGTTTCTGTCAAAAAGTTTACTATGGATTATCATCTGCGTACATATTAGGGACACATGTCAACCTGAAGCTCACCGGACCTTATCGAAGCTTTTGGCACATGTTTGAAGCTCACTCGACCTTACCGGAGTTTCCGATGCATGTTAGGATTGGCAAGAGTAGCACACTTCTTCATGCATGTTGAATTTGCCAACCCTTGCACACATCAAGTGTGTGTTGGCGGAGTTAAATCTACATCGTTGGATCACAGCCCCTTAAAACTCACAATCTCCCTCTGAAAAATCCGGCATCACTTTGAAAAATCCGATGACTTTTTTCCCACTTGTCCTCGCCTCTCCACCTCCCTTAACGACCGGGAAAGGCCACATGTGGGCCCTTCTCGATCGCAATACGGTCATATTTTGGCTCCCAATCCCCCATGGCCCTTCCCTACTTCTTCCTTACGTGAACATTGCCAAAACTACTCCATGTGCCCATGGTGAAAGCTAGGGAGGGCATTCTAGCGGGAAGGAATCCAGAAACCTATCACTAGAAAACTTCTCGGATTCTGACCCAAATGGCCTTCTTGCCTATCAAGGTGAGACGAGAGGCAACGGTGGCAGTTTAGTTTCCCAGTCAGTTTCTGCCACTTTTTTCAATTAGACTTAATCGAACGACTCAAATCTTGGCATAGAGAGTCTTAATCGGATCACTTAATCAATTCGTTTCTACTAGTTTTTTCCTTGATATAGAGACTCTTAATCGGATGACTCGGATAGACTCTGAGCCAATCAACAACCTTGATGGTACCGCATTGCTCACCATTGTCATCAAGAATCAAGATTATTGTTGCAAAGTCAGGTACTTTGGCATTTGCTCACTCGAGCTAGCTACCACTTTCTATATCCCTTACTACCTGTCAGCAAAGGCCAAAGACATTTGTGTTTCTCATTCGTATGTGGGGGGGCTAGGTCTGAGCACTCACTTGTACACATCACAATGAGGAGATTGCATCATCTCACCTTTTGTATATTTGATCGGATTCAAAATGAGGATGCTAGGTGGGGGGGAACTCGTTTGCACCACCTAAAATTAAGAAATATGGGACCCCACCTTTAGAATGTGAGTTAAGGTTTTGAGTAATTTAGTGTTAAAACTAGGAAATGTGTGTGTTTTGAGATGCAAAAACTGGCTGACTTGGAGAGTGCCTTTATTTTGATTAGTTGGGGCAAAAGTTTTCTCCTTTTTTTATTAGTTGAAGAAAAAGTTTTATCCTAGTCACTCTAGGGGGGCCAGCTCTAATGGTGGCTAGTGATGTTGTCGTACACTCCCTTCAAATTAAGAAATATTGGACCCCCACCTTTAGAAAATGAGTTGAGATTTCAGCAAGTGTGCATGTTTTGAGATGCAAAATTGGCTAGCTTGGAAAGTGCTTTTATTTTGATTCGTTGGGGAAAAAGTTCTCTCTCCTAGTCACTCTAGGGGTGCCAGCTCCAATGGTGGCTAGTGAGGGCATTCTCATGCACTCCCTGATTTTGCAAAGTGCTCTAGAGGTGGTCACCACTATTTTCAACCACATAATAACTCAAGCATTCTAGGAGTTGTACCCTCATGTGCACAAAATCCACCTATAGGAGTGCACTCCGATTAGCTACTCCCTCCGCACATGCAAATTCTCAAAAGGAGTCCCTCCTATAATAAAAAGGAGACAATAAAAGAGCTCAATTTTTTGAACTGCTTTCTCATGGTTTTCCTTGTCTCGTTATCTTTAATGCACAATTTTGAAACTCATGATGGGATTGCATATTATAGTGTTCATTTCAGTCTTTTTCTCATTTTGCATGCCCATGCAACTTCTCTTGAGATCATAGACCAAATGCAAAGAGACAACCTCAATCATCTCATTAATCTATCTGTGGGCAGTATTTTAGTATTCTCTGGGGATGCAAGGTCACTAGAAAATGATGGCCTTTGGCTCCTTTGTGGATGGTCCCCTATTGCTACTAAGGGCCTTGGAAAAAGGTGGATAGCTAATGAGCAATGTTTGTTCTTTTATATATTTTGGTCATCTCAAAGGCATAAACCAAAATGTCAACATCGTCCAATACCAAGAGTCAAGTAGTAGCATGTTCTTTGTAGCCTTCTTGCCTCTACCTCCTTTGTCTTGCTGAGACTAGCATCTCCGAATTGTAACAACTGGTAAAAGAATCATTAGATTTTGTGAAGTACTAAATGCTAATTGCCCTTTAATTCTCCTTGTTTACTTTTAACACTTTTGCAATCTAAAATGACAATTCATTTGTGTCACTTGATGCCAACATTGCAACCATTTTTCCAAAGTTAAGGGAGCCACTCCTCTCTGCTTAGTCCTTCTTCATTTTCCTTTCCTTTGCATGAATGCTTCTACTGCTTTTGGAAGGCATTATATATATTCAAGCGTTATGGTTAACAATATGGGTCCTATTATGCCCTTCACGCCAGGTGACTACTCAAAAATGCATCTGTCTATCTATTCTTCCATATTCGCCACTATAATATTCTATTATGCAAAGAATGAGTTCCAATGTGTCCACACAGCATCTTGAAAGTGCTTATCAGCACTCATGATAGTCTTATGGATCTCAGTCATGCAAGTCTTTGCATATGTTTCCTTAGATTGTTTATTGCTTTCAATGCTTCTACAAAATATTTCATTGGTACTTTCTTGGAGTAGAAAATTTTCTTGAACTTCAAGAACAAGAAGCCTTGTGGAACTGAATGAATATAGTTTTATGAACAAATCTAACAAATAAGCTTTGCCATTTGCACCCTTTGTTAGGTTAGAAGCTTTGAGCATGCAATTGTGCAATGCAATGCTCATTCTTTCTACCACCAAATATGAACCACGTGAAGTCCATTATTTCATGAAATTTTGAAACATAGGATTCGGAAACAAAGGCTAGAAGGGCATCACCATCCCAAGACTCCTTTTGCAATAGTTTGATAGAAAACATCATTTAAATGTTTAAAATCTATAAACATTTAAATGATGTGATCATGTGTACGTGACCAACCAATAAGAATCGAAGCTTGACCATTTTTTAAATACCCTTCTACAAGCATAGAGAGTAAGCCAATACCACTTGAGGTTTATCATCTCTAGTGTACACCAAAGGTTTGGATCTCTTAGATTTGGATTAATCACATACACAAGGATCCAACTCAAAGGTTTGTTCAAAAGTGTCATGAGCCCGGACAAACAGCATTGGAGTAGACCCTTCTTGCATAGTGACTAGTTTCTAAAAAGAGCGATCTAAAAAGTAAACCCGACATTTCCCAACTCTTGTGCTAGCCCCATGGACATAACATGGATAAGATGACACTAGTCTAAAACCTGTGGCTTTGACACAAGAGTAAAGTTACATAGTTATGAAGTAACAATGTATCTTGAGATACATATGAAGGAATTTTCATTTTGGATTGGAAGGAAAATAAAAGGCAGGATGGAGCAAGCTGAAGGCACACGATAGAAAACTGTAATACAAATTGATAGGAAATCATACTTTTAAGGTTTTGACTACCATTTCACAAATATATAGGTTAGTGGAAGCACTGAGAAAGGTATTAGTATTGGAGGAGATGCAATAGCAAAAAATAATTTGCAATCTGTTTTTAACTAGATGTAGCTTAACACTAATGGAACAAGTTGCAAGAGCTCCTTTTGGAATAGTGGAAGCTAAACATCATCTCAATATTTATCTTGGTAGCAACTTTGGTCCCACACTCAAGGCTACATGTCTATCGAGGGTCTACCGATAGCTTCAACACAAACCCTACATCAAATGAGCTTTGGCATGGATGGTGCTTCATCTCTTTCTCCTTGTCCCTCTCACCTCCTCTTTGCTTGGTTGTATCTACTACTGGGTAAGTTAGAACATTTAGTGACAACGTTCGAGCAAATGTAGCGTTCGAGCAAATGCACCATCGCATCATGGATATCGTGGCCATAAAGTAGAATTCTTATCGTGGATATTGTAGAAAACAAAGCACATAAGTTGATAAATTAATATTACTTTTACATACAGTCAGAGAAATAAGGTACCATAAAATCATGTTTATTTTAAGAGATTCATTGCTGTTCTACATGCTAGAAGATAGTACACATGAAAATGATAGCAAAAGTGAGAGAGGGAGGGAGAGAGAGGAGTGCACACGATATAGCTACCTGTACACTAAGTGTATTAACACTGAACATGAATATATACATGTGAACCCCTTAGGGTTAGGGTTAGGGTTTTCCCCTATGCCCTATGTGGATAGTGCAATTTACACTATCTTGAACACCCCCTCTAAAATTGCACTGGGTAATTAGAGGTGGGTAATTAGAGGGTGCATGTACAAGACCTTTTTGTGGATTTCGTTTGGTGTGTATGCTAGCATCCAAATTTGAAAAGAAAACTAAAAAGAAATCAAAGTAGTATGTGTGTTTATGGGTATAGTAACTACGTAGTGGAAGCATGTACAATGAGTACAACTTAGGATCTTGTACATAATGTGGATTTCCCCCTCTTAAGTTGTGGGTCATCCTTCGCCTTTGGGAATAAAACCCAGAAGATAGGCCAAAAGGAAGAGGAAGGAAATCTGTAGAAAGTCAAGTCCACCTCGATCGAAGACGAGTCGATCGAATGATGACTGTGTGAAGAACAGTATGTGTGGCTGCATGTGAACATGTAAAAGCTGAACATATCATGAGTCATCGTGGACTGTGTAGCGGCTCTAAAGAGGCATCCGGATGTGAGGCTAGTCAATGTACCTATGGAGAAACAATCCAGTAGGTTGTGACATATGGGGTTGTCACCAACCCAAAAGAATTGACAGCAATGTGTGAGGTATGCTACAGTAGAGTAATAATCTCTGTCGAATGATGTGGGGTCAAAGTAGGCCGCATAGTCAATGTGGACAGAGTGATCTAGGGGCTGAAAATCTAGGGCCGAAGGTGCAAGTATGATACACTACTCTGCTGATGAAGAGGGCCATACAAATGACAAGGTATGGCAACCTGTCAAACCTATATGCTCAACTGTCATGAGTTAAAGGTTGTTTGACGTGTGCATAGCTAAACAAATATAAGAGTGAAAGCATAAGATGATGTCCTTGAGGCATATGCAGTGTCGAATGCTAATGTAGGGACTGATTTGTAATCGTGGATCCAACCACTGATTTGCATCAAGAATGGACTGTATACTATATCCATAAGTGCATGCTGAAACACTGAGTCACCCCAAGTTGCGCTATGACTGAACTTGATGATGTCTACTGCACTGGGGTAGGACTGCACTGATGCATAAGTATCCTGATACTGACGAATGATATGCTGATCGAAAGAGGTGGTGATCGCTAGATCCAAGGGTGCAATGCCACATGAGTGAGCTAATGCTGAAATGTCCTAAAGATTGATCTACTGATTTGAATTGATGAAGGGAACTTGAACCCATGGTATGCTCTATACTAGAGGTGAAAGCATCAGTGATGGATGCTAGAATGGAATCACCTAAAGAGCTGAATGCACTGGGGCATATATCTTTGCATGCGACACAAGATGTGAGTGCCTCTCATACTGAGGACTTACATGCTGAATAACTGCATGATCATTGGTGAACTCCTGCTAAGTATCTACATTTGTGGCAAGAGATGGAGTCGGATCCATGCATAAGGGTGATGGTTGTACATCATTAAAATCAGACTGAGCTGATATAGATGGGACTGCCTCATGCTGAGGACTTACCGTCAAATATGCCTCGTGTTGAGGGCTTACTGTTGCTGAATGTGCCTTGCGTCGAGGGCTTACCGAGGAATGTGCATGATTAGAAACTGTAGGCTGATCCATGCTAACATCTGAAGAATCTACATCTGATCTGTCAAGGCTAATGAGGCTCGCCACTTGAGTCTGCATCATAGACTGGTACATACCCTATGGCAATAAATGGTCGAAGAAGGTTCTCTTTCCACTCACGGATTTTGTCTGGAGCCATGGAGACGTCTATGTGCCACGGATCAAGCCTGTAAATAGATGACAACTAAGTGTCAGGATATCCAAGAGGCTGTACAAGGCTGATGTATGTGTGCGGAAACCAATGCCAAAAATAGTCAACAATGCATGACTTTACACGGGTGGCATGTGTGTGTGCAAGAAGAATGCAACCATCCTGATTCTGAGAGGACGATCACTCCCAAGTGTCACACTGAGGTGTTGAAGTGCCAAATGCCAAAAGATTGAGCTTGTCAGATGTATGAGTGTGTACACTAATGATAACCGAAAGCACTGAAACTGGTGGGAACTAATCAAGTAATGCGGCAATGGCCTACTTGGCTTGGTGGAGTTGGATCTCTTCTATGGTGGTGCTAGTCTACAGCTAGACTAAACGTTGAAGCGCAAAATGTAGCAAAAGAATTTTATCTTACTTCATTTTAAGTGCTAGGTGCACTGTAGAGGATCAAGAGGTGGTTCTGATGATGAGGTTTTGATTATGCTGGCCTATGGAAATGTCAAATGGCAGATCTGAGGTGCTCGTATCATAGAGCACCATGTGGCGAGAGATTTTGCTTTTTGGATCACCTCCAAATTCCTCCTCGATCAAAAGTTATGGCTCTCGGAAGGATGGCCAAATTTTGATTGGTCCAAATTGATGTGGCTGTAGAGGTCACATACAGTTACACAGGCGTGTCTGTGAAGAGGCAAGTGTGCCTACAAGGCACTGATGATGTGTCACTGCCACATGGGCAGCTAACCTTAGGTGGCCACTAGCATGCTGAGGTGGCCACTTATAGTGTGGCTCATGCTGACATGGCATTCTTACGTGGCATGATGATGTGGCAAGGTAATATTAGCTGCCACTAACTCAACCCTGGTCCACATGTGGCTAACTTAAGTCAAGGATGGTCCAACCTTATCCAGAAGGTTGACCCAGGGTTTCGTTTACCCGGATTAGTTTGACTGGGGTCTAAGACTACCATGTGTCAACATAGAAAGACGAGAAGCTCTGACCAAACAGGAATGAAAGGATGCTGCCGGAATCTTAAAAGATTCCAATGACGAACAAAATCCGGTCGTCTTCTCGTGGTCGCAAGAGACACATCGAAGTAGAGGAGTCGTAAGACCCAGCGAAAGGGAAGGAGAGGCAGCTGGCGGATCATTGCAGGGACCCGTGGTTGGAGGAGCTAGCGTATGGAGGCGTCTGCCTGTCGTGTGTCGTTTGAAGCCTTTGTTGCAGCAGTCCGTGAGTCGCGCGTGATGGCGGAGCTGCCTGTGGTCGTTAGGCTTCCAGAGTTGTTTGCTGATATCGACAAACGGAGGAGGCGCTTGAAGTTACGTGAAGAAGCTGGAGTTGCCGGAGAGCCCGTTGGAGAAGCTGGGAAGGCCGTTGTAGGCTTAGAGGCTGCTGTGCCAGCTGGCATGCGCGCCTTGCGTGGCGTGGCTGTTGGCGGCTGAGAGGGTGGCTGGGGGTCGTCAATGGAGGTGAGGCACTGGGCGAGATCGCAGAAGCTTGTGCTTTGGGCCGGCCCCTCGCTGCTGCCGCTGAGCCTCTTGACGCTGGACAGCTTCACGTAGCTGTTGGTCGCTTATGGGCCTGTAGATGCAGCTTGATGGAAGGTCGTTGAGGGTGTCCTTGTTGTCGGAGTCTCGTCTGTTGATGTGGGCTAAGGCGAGGCATGGAGACTAGCCTTTGGAGTAGACCGGCCCCTCGCTGTTGGAGCTTCGAGGCCGTAGTGGCGCTTGGAGTAGCCCATGAGCAGGAGGATGGCGGCTCTGTTTGTTGAGGGAGACGTAGTTGACGGCCTAAGTTAAGCCCTTGCTTACGTCAAGGCACAAGCCCTCTTCATGACTTCTTCAGCTCATTGTGTAGAGCTCAATCTCCTCTCCGTTTCAATTCAGAAAGCTCGCCATTCGGAGCTATGGATAGAGAGATATGTTCATTTGGTTGTTCTCAGTTGTTTCTTTGAGAGATTTCAAGAGGATGAGTGTTGTGGAAGGCTTATTTTTCTGTGAGGGAAGAGTCTAGATTTAACTCGAGGATGAGTGTTGTGGAAGGCTTATTTTTCTGTGAGGGAAGAGAGATTTAACTCTTTCTCTGAGAGAGTTCTCAGCTCTTCTTTTGGTACCCGAGATAGAGCTCTTCAAGGCGTTCTTTTGTCCATTCTTCAAGTGACTATTCAAGTCCAGCAAAGGTGGTTCGACTCAGTCGGCCAAAGACGTAGAAAGCTCAGAGCAAAGGCATCATCAACGACGCTACAGCTTCAGCGTTCTCTCACGACTTCTATGGCCTTCTATGGCCACCCGCAGATAGAGGTGAATCGAACAAGAACTTCAGCAAGCGGCAACTTGCGAACTCCCGGCTGTCAAGCTCATGCTCCAAGAGCCCCATCGGCTCCACTCCCTTCGTGAGTGTCAAGCCCTCCTTCCGTGAGGCGTCTTCCATCAAGAGAGGATTTTCGTCGAGAGAGAGCAATCCCGTGTTCCGTCGAGGCAGCAAGCCCTCCGTTCTGAGGCATCTTCTTCTCTCACCTAACTCTTCTTGTAGAGCCCCTTCTTCTCTCCGATTTGCATCAGAAAGCTTAGGAATCTGCTTCCTGGAGCTTGAGATATCTCATCCTAAATGATGCTGTCCATTCTTCAGAGGTTCATGTTCATTCGGTTTTCTGCATGAGTGGCTTTGGAACCTTGTAAGGTTTCACTCACTGTCAAGAGAAAAGAAATCTGTGTCCCTACGACTTCTACGAGCATTCGAATTACTCCTACGCCTCCTACAAGCGTTCCACCATCCACACAGCTTCATCAGAAGCAAGGCGCCTTGCACCAGCCTGTAGCCTCCTACAACCAAACTGCTTTAGCCTTGAGTCACGCAGTCCACCTCAAAGGACTAATGCTCTACATAGCTGGTTCAGAGAAACTCCAAAGCAACCTCAACAATCGTCCGTTATGAGGAATCAACGAGCACATGGCCCTTCTCATAACACCCAAGTCGACCTTCTACTGCAAGCGAAGATAGCAAGGTAGCGAGCAACAAAAGCAATGAAGCAACAAACTGTCTTGTGGCTCTCTGTTCTTTGTAGGCCACCTCTACTGCTCAAAGCTTGTTCTTGGTCGAGTGATATTCCTCCTCTAGTTAAGCTTTCCGTCAACGACTACGCGTGACTACTCGAGCTCCAGCCAAAGGACGGCCTCAACGAGGTGGCCTTCCCCTCAATGCATTAATGCTCAGCCATAGCTCTAACATGCCTATATAACGAGTTTCTCCAACCGTGAGTGCCACCTCTAACTCCCAGCACCAAAGCAAGCTATATAGCCAAGGCGGCTCACAAAAGAGGTAGCTATATCGTGTGCACTCCTCTCTCTCTCCCTCTCTCACTTAAGCTATTAAAAAAATCTTCTCTTTCTTAAATGATTGTTTCATGAGTGCAACATCCAAATGCACTTCAACATGAAATACCATCCACGACACCCACAAAAGGTAAATTTCTTTAGGACATTCTCTAATAGACACCATATTATTATTATTATGTGACCATTTGTTTCATTGTACAAAATTTATTGTTCTCTAATTTCTTGTACAATGATAGTTCAAATTTGTTTTATACTATCTCCTCTAATGGCATTAATGGTGAGATGTTTAGATCAAATATTAACAAGTTTTCATTTGTCAATCTACACAACTCTACCAAATCCAAGATAAACTTAACGGCCCATCTATATTGAGTAATAGCTCACAAAACTAGAAGCTCCTCAAAATTAATGCTTTTGTACTTTCTGTGAAACTATACTCCATGAAAGGAGAGGTGTGGTGAAAAATGGTCACTTTCATTAGCTCTTGTTCCAATTCGTCATACTCTTTAGCCTCGTGTAAGGACCTTAGCTTTGCAATAGCACCTCTTACATGAGCCCATGCCTTCATGAGACGAGTTGTAACAAGAGTCCATTTTTATCTATCCCTCTCTCTTTACTTGGCCACCTGTCACCGGGCAGCACACCCATGCAGATCATGAAAATTCAAGATTTGCGGAGCGACCACAGTGTTGGTTGTTGGAGTTATGGAGTTACCTACTTCTCCTTATTATAGAAGGAGATCTATGACGACCACTGTGCTGGCAAAAGAAGGAGATCTATGACAACCATTGCACTGGTTCTTGGAGTCATATATTAGTGCACCAAGGAAAATGTATTTCCTTGTCTAACCAAGGAAATGCAATTGTCGATATGGCCCTTGAGGGGTCCCCTCTAGAGGCAAGGGTCATATCGACATGCCTTATACAATATCCAGGATGCTACTGGACAGAAATGGCATGTCGATATGGCCCTTGCCCCTAGAGGAGACCCCTTAAGGGCCATATCGTCAATTGCATTTTCTAAAAGTTTAATTGTATTTTTAGAGATATATCTCCATGCAACCACTTGCGGTGGGTTGTTGGAGCTATTTTAGTGCTATTTTGGTCCTAAACTAAGGGAAATGTAGTCCTTGTTGTAATAAGTCCTAAATGAGGGCAAAAGTATTTTGAGCCACTGCCATGGTGACTAGAGGCCCGTTGGTGCCGTCTGGATAATCAACTACAATTCATCGAGTAAAAATTGAACTAAAGAGATTATATTTACATCCAATAACAGGTTATATAAAAATTAACAACAATTTACATTGAGAGCCTCGGAGCAAAAATTGAACAAAAGATCTTACATTTATAAAAACTTAGCAATTGCTAAGAGCCTAGGCCAAAAGATTACATCTAGTGAGCATAACCACTCAGGCATTGCTGAGTGGTTTATGTAAAAATTAACAATAGTATACAAGGAGCCTCATGGAGTAAAAATTTAACAAAAGAGATTACATTTGTAAAAGCTCGGCAATTGCTGAGAGGCTTACAGACCAAAAGATTACATCCAGTGAACCAAAAGATTGCTGAGAACCTTATACGATGGAGAGGCTGTGAAAATTCAAGCAAAGACATATAGAGGCTAGAGATGTGCATGCCATTCAAGGTCATAACATGCAGATGTGGGGGAAATCAATCGTGGGAGTGAAGAGATTCACAAGAGTGAGCATGGGTGGTTTATATAAAAATTAACAATAGTTTATACTGAGAACCTCATGGAGCAAAAATCGAACAAAAGAGATTACATTTGTAAGAACTCAGTTATCATGCCACCACTGGACTCATTTTCACCATTGTTGGATTGAGAAGAGGTAAAAAATCCTCCTCTCTAAGTCTAGGCCGAGGGGCCTAGTCTAGGAAGTGGTCCTTGCTCCCGCATCCTAAATAGGACAGGGGGCTAGTTGGAACCATGACCTAGATCTAGGTTCCCTTGGATCTCCACCTTAAGTGGGGATTATCTTGTTATTTTTTAAAAAGAATTTATATATCATGTTTTGCAAAGCATGCATGATGCATGTCTATGCATTGAAAATAGTGAAGGAATCTTTTGTATTCATGCATGATCATTGATTTGCAATCCATGTAATTTGTTTAAAAGAAAATGCATAGGGTTGGTACACAAGGAGTTAGAGTCACTAGTGCTTAGGTATTGTCACATGGTTGCTTGCTCACTATTGTGTGGTAAAATGTAGTTGTTTGCAAGGTCCAATCATTAAATATTTTTGCAAGTTTTAGGGCCCAAGCTTTCTACACACATAGTAGCATATGCTTGCGAACGTGGCCTCAATGGCTGGGACCAAGCAAAACCTAGGGGAACAGCTGAGTAGGGCCCAACAAAAAATTGTTATGAGAAACATCCGTGATGCATTTTTTGTAAGGGTATGGAATATGTAGGACAGTGAGATGCAAACAACAGTATCCAGCCTAGAGGGAATCAATAGTATGAAAGGATTCTTGAGGTTGCTAAGAGCATTTTGTGATCCAAAGGCAATGAGAATCTTGTCAACTTGGTGCAATGGGAGAGCGATGGAATGATTTGGGTTGACAGTTTCATCAGAAATATAGAGATGTGCTTCAATGAAGCATGTAATGTGGATCCCACCCTCGCCCAAAAGTTTGACATAGCAAGGTTGACAAAATGGGATGGTGTATGGGATTTGTAAAAGCATAAGGTGCATGTGTCAGATCGATGAGTAACCATGGCTATGAGCTGGGATAAGAAGGCTACATCTGTCTATGGTCAAGCCATGTCCCTAGCTGCAGGTGAAGAGCATGCAACCTCTAGATCCTCTCAGCCACCATTAAAGGGTGATGACCTCCAAAGAGCCTAACACCTGGCATGTAACCTAAGCCATGTGTCTTTATTGACGTACCTCACTAAGAAAGAGATAGAAGTTGGCAAGAAGGTGGACTCAGGGGCATATGGAAGAATATTTAAAGTGCACTTGGTAGGATCACCAGGGTTGCCATATCATGTGGAATATTCTGGCACGAAGTACAATAGGAATATTGGGGCTCGCACACACGAGTCAAGGTGGGAAGCACCAAACATCTAGTGCTTATCTATGTGATCACATCAATTGATGGACCATCATGCCATATTTCAATGGTGGTAATTTGCTGCATTTTCTTCAAATCCTACCAATGCATTAGGGCAGGTTCACATGCTATATCCACCAGGTTTTAAAAGGAGGGGACGATTTAATGGCCATTGCAAATGGGGGGGACTCCAAGATACATTGGAAATGGAAGGGAGAGCTCGAGTCAATGTTTGTGAGAATCTTCAGCATATTATCCATGCCCTAGTAGATGGATTAACCCAGCTGTATGCTAGAAATTGGATGCACATGGACTTGCATCAGGGCAACATTCTGTTAGATTTTGCCAAAGTTGGGCCAAAAGCACTTTGAAGTGCTTTCAGGCTCTAAAACATGATTGTAGCACATTGAAGTGCTTTCGAAAGCTATAAAAAATAAAGAAAATTCACTTTTAGATTATTGAAAGCACTTTTAGGTGATTGGAATCCCTCCAAGCAATTTGAGGTGCATGAAAGCACTTTCAAGTACTTTGAAACGCATTAATGTGCCTTCTAGCACATTGAAAAGGCACTTTCTGATGATTAAAGTACATTCAAGTGCGTAGAATTGTGCTAAAAGCACTTTGAAGTGCTTTGAAGCTCTAAAATGTGATTGCTAGTTCATTTAACTACTTTCAATGCTATGAAAAATAAACAAAAAAAACTTTCAAATGATTGAAAGCAATTTGAAGTGATTGGAATCCCTTCCAAGAAGTTTGAGGTGCATGAAAGCACTTTCAATTGGTTGAAAGGACTTTTAGGTGTCTCCTACTTCTTGAGTGTGCTTTCTAACACTTGAAAGAACTTTTGTGTGTTTTGGAAATTGTTTCAAGTGTATAAATCCCATACATTTTGCTAGAAGCAGTTCCAATCTATGTAAGGACTTGAAAGTGTTGCTTTCAAAAGCTTTAAAGTAAAATAGAGAAAAGCATTTTGAGTTTGGCTACGTGTAGCGACTCGTGATTTTCCTTCACTAGTGAGTGGTTGGCGACGTCAACCTTGCAAAATCCCCTAGTAAAGTCTTTGATAAAGTAGCAGACACTCATCCAAAAACTCAAGGCAAATCGTGCTAAGAAAAATTGTGTTGCCCATTATGTGGCTGCTGCTAGAGAACACCATCAACCACTGAGTCTCTTGGAGATCAGTGTCACTTATATGTACCGGGAGCTTGCATGACAAGCTCAGTCCATACTATGCATTCAATTCTTTGGTGGATGTATAGAAAAATCGAGTGAGAAGAGGATATTATGACACAAAGTTGGGGGTAATAAAACTTCATGCACCTCTTAGCTTCCTATTGCTTTCAAACTTAGTGACAGAGATCTTTATCATTGGGGGAAAGTAGAAACTTTTAGGCTAAGAGACTACACCACACATGCTTCCCTTTCTTCCCTTAAATGAGAATGAACAAGGTAACATCCCAAGTGATGTTGTACTCTAGCATAGGGAGAAAGAAAGGATCGATGGAGGCCATGATCTCACCAAGCCATTCTATGCCAAAAACAAGAGTGATATGTTGTTAAAAGAAGATATTATGGATCAATATGGCATGAATTGATATATATCAAGGAGTTTGAAAAGACTGATTGGGTCAGACCGGTAGGTTCTGGGGAAACATTGCAACTCCATAGATACCTCTACAAGTAGCCCAAAACTCTCTGCAAACTATCATCAGACATAGAGACTTATAACTTCTAGAAGAGACATGATATATAATATTAAGATACAAATAGTAATGTGCCTTAAATTGGGATTCGTTTTTATATAAGTTTCGTAAGAAACAAAGAAGCAGTTGAAACATTATGGACATTTTACTGGAAGGGGGTAAAAACTAAATAGTCATACAGAGAGACTCATAACTTTTTGATTTGACATTTGATATAAAAAATCTATATATATATATATATATATATAATGATGAGACTTGAATATATATTCATGCTGATATAAGTTTCATCAAAATCGGAGCATCAAGCAGGAAGTTATGAGCAAAATACTCAGAGGGGGTCAAACCATCATGAAAAACACCTACTTCTTCTACTAATGCTAACTTGGGATACTACTCCCTCCATGCTCAGACTTTATTAATGATCCAAGTCCAATAGATGTCTCCTAGGATATAAGGAAGAGCTTTGTTTATGGATTAAAAAATGGATAAACCATGTATGCACAATGAACAGCGGAATAGAAAGGTCTTTTGAAGACTTCGGAAGAGAGAGAAAGAACAAAGCAATGGAAAAACGAGAGAGACACTCAAGAGAGAGAGCCTGAAGTGGCCTTCATTACCAATAGAGTGAGACTCTACTCAAAATACTATAAAGACAAGGGAGAAGAAGAGGTTTCATACATACAAAGGGAGCGAGAGTTCCAAGACTACTCTAAGAAAGAGAATCAACCAGCGAGATATGGACTGAAGAGTCTACATAAGAGGATATCAACAAGAGGGAGAGAGAGGGGATCATGGAATAGGCTTGAGGAGACTAGAGCTACAACATCACAAGGATTAATGGTGGAAATATGTTGAACAAGGGAGGGGAGGGCTCCTTTTATAGATATTTTGTCACCCTCCTTCACCCATTTACAGTTGTTGCCTATAGATTCCTTTCCCGATTAATCACATAAGCCCATATGTCACCATCCATGTCCTTTTCAGCTACCCTTGACATTTGTCCCATCAAAAGAGGCTCAAAACTCTTAAAATATTGAGAGACTCAAGGGTCTTCCCACATGGATCCCATAGGGACACTCTCTTTTCCATATGTGCCCATCCTTCTTATTCCACATTGGAATTTTAGAAGGATTCCTCTTGACTCCGTATTCTTCCACACTCCTCCATCACATGCTAGGCATGTGATATCTCTTACATTATTGGAACACATGGACATGAGACCCACTCTTTATATGACTCTCTTCCTATTTTTAAAAAACCCCCATAATATCCCATACACAAATATCTCTCACCCCATACCAAGGTATTTATCATTCATACACTTTGTATTTACAATGATCCATTCCACTCATCCTCTCAATCCCATAAAATATCTTAGAAAATGGAAATAAGTGAGAGCCACTATGGTATCACTTGATACTCACACTCTTATCAATCATAGAGAAAAAGAACACCAATGCCAAATAAAAGATGTCAATTTTTGGCGTCACAATATTCAAATCGCTTAGCACTTCCTACACAAAAAAATGGTACAACAAACTAAAGCATCAAAACTCAATGAGGACCGTGTGCCTCTATTCAAATTATGTATGAACAATGAAGGGTAGAAACACCTTATCTTGTGAAAGGGATTTTGACAAAGAAACTTATGTTCCAATGTCATCAAGGCGCACATACTTCTTTATGACACACTTTCTTAGAGGAGTTTTCATTCTGTATAGCTATTTGTTCAGGATGTCGTGAGAGAGAGATTCTTGGAACAACTCTAGATACTTGTCGTGAGAGAGAGAGAGAGGAAGGGAGAGAGATTTGCAAGCGAGGAAGAACAAGTACCACATTCGAAGTGTGTGTGTGTGTGTGTGTGAGAGAGAGAGAGAGAGAGAGAGGTGTGCAAAATGGGAGTAGAGTGAAGTGGAGAGTTAATTGAAGTGGTCAATAGAGTGAAGTGGCACATCTCATGGCACGTCTTCCACTTCTCATCAGACCAGTTTTTGAAATTTTAAAACTCTTCACCCCATGTTGGAAAATGTGTTCTTACCACCACAAAGCCCACCATGTGAAAGCCTTCACAAAATGATAAAAGCGGTACCACCTATCCATGCTTTCACATACATATAGAGATACATACACAGATCTATATACATACGTTAATAGGTTGAGCACCCCTTTAATCATTCTTCTAGAAAAAACATTGGAAGTAGCAAGAATTGAAGCCCCTTTGTATAACTACGGTTGGGTAGGTAGTAGCCTTTAGACTAGAGTAAAAGACTAGAGAAGCAAGAAAGCACAAACACGAGGAATCTCTCTCTCTACACACACACACACACACACACACACTTTTTTTTTGTGTGAAAATATTGTTGCTTTTATATTACAAGATGAGCATCCCAAAGCCCCCAAGCTCATGTCACAATACACACCCTTATGTGATCACACTGATTTGGTATTAGCTGGTGCATGTGAACCTCACAAACACACACACACACACACACACACACACATGTAGAGAGATGTACACACACACACACGCACACACACACACACACATATAGAGAGAGATGTACACACACACACACACACACACACACATATAGAGAGATATACATGTGTGTGTGTACATCTCTCTCTATATGTGTGTGTGTGTGTGTGTGCGTGTGTGTGTGTGTAAATACATATACATATACACATATCAATGCATTGATGGCCCACATTGGTGCCACCACCTTGCTTGCACTTGTGATTTTTTTAAACTAGATAATTGCCACCATGTACCATGCTACACACCTCACAATGATTGCACTGATTTGGTATCCACTAGTGCATGTGGACCTTAGGCGCACACACACGTGACACACACCACAAATCATACATAGTTTATGTAGGTATATTTACATACCTTTTTTTGTTGGCATCATTGTAAGAAAAGTTGTGATTCAGTATATTGATTTATCTGTCTCTCAACTTCATTGCACATGAGATCCTTTTGCACTACTCCTCCATAGCCACTAGTAGCATACCGTTTGACTAAACAAAGTATCATGGGGCAAACAAAGAGTGCATAAGAAGATAAAGGGCATCCATCATGTCGGATCTTAGCACTTTTCATGCCCTCTTGCATCACCTTCTTTGATACAAACTCCAAATCTATCCCATCAATAAGCCTCCATGACATGTAGCATGATAATGATTCCATACATAAAATTGTGCATCGCCTAAATGTTGCACGTTTGCTTGGCCTCTTGGGCATGTGTGAATATCTCCATTGCATTAACAATAGTCACTATTTGGGGCCAATCAAAATCAAAATTATTTTACGTTTGCACCACTGAATTAACAACATCACACTTCTTTTCCTTCCAAAGAGTAGTGTCTTTCGAACATTGCTTGATTCTACTCCAGCAATATTGGTAGCAATTTGTGCCTTGTACGCTTGTGATGCCTGTAGCACTAGTATATGCATAGGTGCAGATGGACAAAGTAATCATGTGAGTGATGACCTTTCTTGGCTATCTACTAGTATTGAAAACAAACCACTTTGATGCTCATCCAAGTCGCTCAATTAGAACCTTACACCATGCACTCTTCGTTTTACAAGCACCGAAACCCTTTTTCCATGGTGCCAAGTTACCTCCTATTTAATTATTGTGATCCATACATGTAACCCTATCCAATGCCCTATTCCAAGACTCCTAGACTCATAGTTTTGTAGGCCTCCTTTGTTTTCCCAATCTAGTGCAATTATAGAGACTTGGGTGGGGTATGATTTGTTTTTGTGCTTAGTAAACTCTAAAGCCCATTACACTATGGGGGGGTTTAAGTAAGAGATGCAATTTAAAAAATCAAGAAACACTTCACCATTCAAGATTTGGGTGTGAGGGCTGAACCGCTCACAACATACCACTATGCATTGATGAAGCTTAATATTTGGAAAATGCTAAGTTTTAGAAATGATGCAGCATGTGTACCTATGATTACATTCTTGGACCATAATGTTAACCTGTGATGTGCAAGTATAACCTACACTAGTGATATGCGTGAATGCAATTTGAATATGTGCAAGTATAACCTACACTAGTGATATGCTTGAATGCAATTTGAATTTTGATTCTATGCTCAAGGCTCCTAAACATACCCAAAGCCAAAATTCCAAAGATATAAAACTATAACGTAGGACAGAGCGGAGTTTCTTATTACTTTTGTTGTACTATAGCTGTGCGATCTTGTCAGATGTTGTGGATCCATGGAATAAAGCTCAGCTATAGTCTAGCTTGAGCTGTCTGATTGCTCTTCAAATCGTTTGGCTAATCCTACTGCCCTTTTACCAGCCTTTTGCTGACCTTTTACCAGCTTTTTGCTTGATCTTTTTATGATGACTTCTATGCGGTCAAAACTTTTTACTTTAGAAATTGAGTTGCTTCAGTCTTAATTTCCTTACCTGAAAGCCTGCCGGACTTATATCTTTTTTTTAAAATGCCTCAAAGGTGTTCACTATCTAAACAAGTAAAGTCCTCCGCTTCATGTGGGTCCTCCAACAAACGATTTTGGCTACCCCATGCATTAGAATGTGACACATGAACCAACTCAACAACTAACACCATTAGACCATATGAAATGTTCTTCAAACAATAGACAATCAACAGAGAGAGGACCACTACCAGTGCATCACAAAAGGCATAGGAAGCTTGCAAAGCCTGTCTAAAACTAAATAATAATATACAAAACACGTTTAGTCTGTATAGAAAGAAAGGGGGAACACTGCAAAGTGTTAAACAAAGAACTCCTCAGATACATTTTTTAAAGAGCAACTTAAGATCTTCAAAACTCCATGCAGAAAAGAAACCTCAACCCTGTTTCTGATTAACATGAATAGTGGTCCTTTCAATTGACATGCAGTTGCCAGATTTCCACTGTTTACTGGTCGAATTCACAAGTACATGACCAGCTAGGTCCAATACAGAAAATGGCTTTCATGCAAGTGAAAACGCAGCATATCCACTGGGATAAAGCTAGAGATACTCCTTCAAACATATCCACATTTAAAAGGTCATCGAGTCCTCTGCAGCTGCAACATGCAATCTTGGCTCCATTGTCCATAATTTAGCTTCACACAGCACAAACAAAATCTCCACTGCTGTCCACATCAGGATCAAAATCCATTTCATCTGTATCAAGTACAGGATCCCCTAATAGATTCCCGACCTTGACTCCAGGAACTTTTGCTTCATTCACTATCCTCATGATCTCATCCACACTTTGTGGGGGGTCATTCGGATCATCATGATTGTAGCTAGTGTCAGATCCTTCTAATAGATCCCTTGGCAGATTTTTCAGAAACCATGGATGACTTTTTATCTCAGCAATTGTTATCCGCTGCACCACAACACAGAATAAATACAATCATCAGGGCACAGAAGTGCAAAAACGGTAGGAAAGTATTTATCATTTTGGACACTTATTTATCCTGTAAATAAAGCAAAGAAAGAGTTGCACCTTCGCTGGATTTGCCACAAAGATGCGTGAGAGAAGATGGCGACATTCGGGAGATACATGCACATAGTCTGGAATGGAATACTGGACATTCAAAATCCGCTGCAGGGCCAACACAATATCAGCAGAAGTTGCAGCACAACAATGTGAAAGACAATGAAGATTGATTGACAAAGGGTCCAGAAAGTAAGAAAACTGACTTACACCAATGGTTTTTCGGAAATTCCTAGGATCTTCAGGATCCTCAAATGGATAGGCACCCACTAGCATTACATACAGGGTGACACCACAAGACCACACATCTGCAATCTGCCCCAGGATTATGTTACAACACAATTTATCAGTAAAATCATGATAACCTTTGCGATGCTCTTCCCAAGATGCATACATCCCAATCGACTACTTTCACAGCTCTAAATAGGTACCCCTAGTTTGAGTGGGGGGAGGGGGGAGTGGGATAAAGGGGAAAGGGCTTCAATTAAATAAAGGGGGAAGGGGGAGGGGCAATTATTAGTCTCATGGGGAAAGATTAGAGGTTGAATTAAATAAGGGGGGGGCATTAAAGAGGGAGCAATGTGAGACATTAGCTTGGTGGTAGGGCTCAGGAGTGGGAACAAGAAGGTTTTGGGTTCGAATCATTTCTTGAACATTTGGGGAAGCCCCCCCCTTGGACATAGTCTATGCATAAAATAAATTAAAACATGGAGAAACATCGGTTAATTAATGCATAAATAAATTAAGCCATAGAGAAACATAGCTTAATTAAAGCATAAATAAATTAAGCCATAGATAAACATGAGTTAATTAAACCTCCATTCACCAAAACTAATTGAAATTGGTAGGAGAGGTGAATAGGTAGTGTAGCTAGATTGCAAGTTACCCAATGCAGCAAACAACATGAAGGAGTTTCTCCATAGCAGAAAGTAGACAATACCCTATTCTCCACCTCCACTCTACAAGACATCATCACACTCTTTCAGCCTGGGCAGACCACCAATCTCACTCGCTCCACAATAATTTTCAAAACCTTACAGTGTTTGCAATTAACGTACCATAAACTGTGAGCACCTGATGAGTGCCCCCCCCCCTTCTCTCTCTCTCTCTCTCTCTCTCTCAAACTCTCAAACTCAAACTCAAAACACTGTCGACACAAATTGCCTTTGATGACCTGTTTCCCATGGCCCACAGATTCTGAAACTCAGAATGCACCACAGGCACTTTATGACAACATAACGGGGTGTTGCACTTGCAACTTGATTGCATCTCTCTCTCTCTCTCTCTCAAAACACTGTCGACACAAACTGCCTTTGATGACCTGTTCCCATGGCCCACAGACTTTGAAACTCAGAATACACCACAGGCAGTTTATGACAGCATAATAATTGCAACGGGATTGCATCTCTCTCTCTCTCTCTCACACACACACACACACGCGCGCACACACACACACACACACACACACCCTCTCAGAGACGCAGTGATCTGCTGCTAGCCACTTTCTCCAACTCCAATCAGCTCAGTTCTTAGACACTTCCATCCTGTGCATTTTATTTGCAGTGTCATGCAAAGTCAAAATCAGCTCTTTCCATCTGCAATCCAAAATCAACCCACTACCCTTCTATCTTCTCATCCGTTTCCACTTCCCCTTGGCTTGCTTCCTTGTTACTATTTCCTTTTAGCCTATGGTACTCACTTTCAAAGTTTGATATTTTTTATTGACGTTCCCTACCACACCTTCGACTACAGAAAGGGTACATTGGAACGTGGTGAGGTATTGATACATCACTACAATGTAGAAAGGAGTCAAAATCAGTCCCTAGCCCCTTCCCATCACAATGTTACCATCAATCCACCCTTAAGATTTGTAGTCCCTTTCCATTCCCTCCATGGGCTTTGTCACATTCATCATGCTGCAAATGATAGGAATAGCCATCGTAAGGCCCTAATTGCTGGTAGATATTGTTCTTTGATAGTGTCACCCTTAGCAATATCATCCTTCTCTAAGCCCACTGTTACTAAGCTAGAAAATTTCCTTCTCCTTAACTTGTAGTTTTCTAAATTGCAAAATTACCTCAGCTCAATTTGGATCACACAAACGTGATCTCTTGAAGCAAGTGTTGAAATTGATGAGAGACCACTCTCTTTTTGTAAACGATTCCAAGTGTGAATTCTTTGCAGAAGAACTAAAATATTTTGAAAATTGGGACATATCATGTTCCCAAGTAGGAATCCCTATGGATCCTGATAAAGTCACTCAATTTTGGCACCATATAAATTATCTCTCCACTTTTTCAAAGCATAGATTTTGCATATAATTCCTTCTCATATGCTAAGTAATTCTGCCGTGCATGGTCTAGCTTTTCACTCTAAAAAACCAAACAATTGGTTGATCACTTTGTAAAGCACTGCACCTGTTGCAAAGTTAGTACCCATGTGTTTGAACTAGGAATGGTTCACTACATTCATGAATTGACGGTAGAATCTCGATCAGCCCAGGAATATCTGCAATCTCTCAAAGTCAATAGGATCCATCCTATTTGATCACAAAACTATAAAATGGATTTGTAAGAGTCTAAGAGAAGAAACCCTCAATGGATTAAGTTGATAAAAAGCAATTGATTTTCAGTTCAAGTATCAGAAAGGGAATTTTTATTTGATCATGGAATCCCTAAACCGAATGCCCCAATGGTTAATGAATTTAGCTACTAAATTCCAAAATAACTCCTAAAGTCCTTAAAAGGAAAACGTGATCATGATTCCTGGTATCCCAATATGAAAAGCAATTAAAGAGACAATCCAGTTTCACTAAGGAGTCACATGAAAACAGTGACGGACCAGATTTTGGTGGACTTAAATGGAAGAATTATAGCATAGAAGATGACTATCTGCTCTACAAAGGTAGGGTATGTGTCCCAGATTAGTAAATAGGACATCCCCAGCCCAAGGTTGGTGTGCATTGCTTCATCTGCCATGAGGTGTAGTCATTCGTGGCTCTAGAGCCTTAAATGTGGAAGGAGGCTGTGAGTCAGTAGGCACACATGCACATGCAAATAGGCTGGGAGCTGAAGAAGACAAGCTGTCCCAATAGGTGCTATGTTTTACGAGATTGTACACGTGTATCGCAGAGCAAGCATGATTGGCAGTTGATTTTAGGGGTAACAAGAATTTCGAGTTAACACAATGAGTTAATCAGAAGTTTGACAGTTCAGAGTGTTTCCATGCTAGGAAGTAGAACGAGGAGATGCATTTGTGCAAGATTTAATATGGGCCTGGTAATGGAGCACATACCCATGTAAAGAATGTGACGATGGGTGTGCATGGATGGTTGATGTCATTGGCAATGTTATCAAAGATGGTGCTAAATTGTTGAAAACTGCTACCTGTGGCAATAAGATGTTTTTCTCATTAACCACCTCACCCTCAATTCCATTCGAGCTCTCCCCCAAGAGTGCGTCTATAGACGCGTCTAACAGTGCGTCTAATATTTTAAAAAAAGAGGCAGCCATGCCTATAGATGCACATTACTACCTTCATGCCCTCTTTGGACTCTCCTATGCAATCCTTGCCTTTTGCCTAGGCTGATAGAATTAGCCCTTTTAACACTTGTATACTCTAAGCATATCTTCTACAATTTGATTGGCCTGTTCAGTTTGACTGTTACTCAAATGTAGAGTTGTTTCCAATCTCCTGAAAATAGCCTTCCAAAAATTACTGTTGAAATTATAGCCAATACCAGTTGGAAGCCAATAATTTATAGATTTGCTCCATCATAATCTAGCTAGTTTGGTAATCACACAATAAAATCAGTAGAGGTGCTTTGCTGTTTGCCAGATGGAGTTCCTAAAGGATCTAATCACTGCTTACCTATATGCATTCAACTTGATTGACCTGCCATTTTTGGCACTTCATTATACAGTCTTGAGCGTCCGTATTCATTCTAGTGTAGTAAAACTGTCTTTTGAATCCTTGGGTGTCTTGCACTTGGGCTATCACGGCATTCATAAAGAAGTGCACTCTTGGAGTCCCAACTCTAAGGTTGCCCTCTAACCCCAATAAAAGGCTCAACCCCAAGAAGTTCGCTTAGACCTGAGCTAACTTCTGGCCATAGGACTCTCCCACTCGTCTACTCCTTAGGTCCTTTTCTTAGGGCTGCGAGGGAGATACCATCACCGTTCACACATCACAGGTCAGGTAACTCTCTTTCACAAAAAACAATGCAAGTCAGTGCATGTGTGAGGCGTTCAAAGAACTACTAATCTAATGAAGGGAAATTTAAATGCGCCTATTGAGGATTTTTGCTACATCTAGCTGGGGTATAAGAAGCCAATGTCCACCAGGACCCGTCAGTGGCATATCATGTATGGGGAAGGATGTGATCTCAACTAGCTCAAGATGCTTGTATTTAATCTGGCTTGTCCCATGCATTTGACTGACAATAATTTTGCTTAGTTTCAAACCCCTCTCCACCCCCACCACGAGGAAACCCCCCCCCCCCCCCCCAAAAAAAAAGGGAAAAAAAAAAACATACTGTTGAACAAACAAAGAAAGTTTGAAAACCTTGCACTCTATGAATCTGACATTATTTTCCATCTCTGGTTTTTTGTTTTAAACTTTTCTCTTTCATTTTTCCTTTCAATTTTTTCACAATAGGGAAGGGGCTGTTGGCACACGAGGGTAGAATGTACACAGTTTACCTTGCCGTCATATTCCTTTCTAGAAAGAACTTCAGGAGCAATATATGCAGGTGTTCCAACGGTGGACTTTGGTTGAGAGTGTAATACAGAGGACTGCAAGGCATCCATTCCATTATGTGTTCAATAGATATCCTCAATACTGAAAAAGAGATATCTGTGGACTCAACGTTGCGACCCAAATTCACACAAACAGCAAAAGTCACATCTACAAACTCCTTTGGCAGCAGATTATCTCCACGGGCATGTGCAGGCACGCACATGCACATGCACGTGAGAAACACAAGTTAACATCCGATCATACCTTTGAATAACCAAAGTCGCAAATTTTGAGCCGAGGTGCAGGGCTTCCATCCAGTAGAGTGTTCTCTAACTTCAGGTCCCGGTGACAAATTTGCTACAGAATACAATTCCTTAGGTCAGGTAGACTTTACAGCTTGAGCTTTGCATTTTGCCAAATCTAACAGAGTTAAGAGAAAACATCACAAAGTCATGAGAAATTACCATAGCATGACAATAGCTTACTCCTGAAATTAGCTGTTGGAAGAAGAATCTCGCCTGAGACGTACAGAACACAAACGAACAAGTTGAGCTATGCAGTTAAAGAAACTGTAGATAAGGAAAACTTTTCTAATATAACTAAACAGACCTCGTCCTCGCCGAAACGGCCAGCGTTGCAAATGCGCTCAAATAACTCTCCACCCGCAGCATACTCCATTATGATTGCTAAATGTGTGGGTGTCAGACTAACCTGTAGCCAGTACGTTACTATCAGCCAATCGTAACACCAGAAAAGTAACCAATAGGAGGAAACGGATAAATATTACTTGCCTCCTTGAAACGAACAATGTTAGGATGGCGTAGAGATCGATGGTTGATAATCTCCCTCTGAACATTCTCGTCGATCTGAAGCAAATCAGATACTGTGACGTGAGAAAAGACTGTGTAGGAGAGGGTTCGATCAGCGAGTAACAAAAGCAATTTCTCCTAATTGCCTTACTCTGTGTGGTGGAGAAACTAGTATGCTTATGCCCAAAAGCCAAGAAATGGCGATCGTACCTTCGGACCACGCTCGATATACTTCACAGCAACCAGTTCGCGGGTCTTTTTGTCCCGCAGCAAACGAGCAACGCCGAAGTTACCGGAACCAATATCTTTGACGACTTCGAAACGCTCCATGCTGAAGAAAGCAGGGCAGATCTGCGAGCAAGAGCGCGAGTCAGAGCGACTGGAGAGGGGGGTAGGGAAAGGGAGCGATGGAGGAGGACCCAAAACGAAAGGCTACCGTGAGGGAGGAGCCCAAAAGGCAGAGGGGAAGGAAGAGGGAGGTGGGAGAAGCGATGCGGAAAGGACAGGGCTGACTTGTAGGAGGGGGATGGCACGCGGCCCCAAGAAAGCTTGTGTTGGGGGAGGAGAGGAGGAGAGATGGAGAGGCGCCAACTTCTCCTGCTCCTCCTCCTCCTCCTCCTCATCATCATCATCAAGGCCATGGATTCCCAATCAATCAACCCTACACAGAAGATCAACATCGCCATGACCTCCTCCGCGAGCAGAATTGAAGCACGCAAGCACAGAAGCTTCTCCTTTGCAGTTCCCAGTCCCAAGACGGCGAGGGAAGGCGTCTCAGCTTCTTCCCCGTCCTCCATACTCACCTCCTCTGCTCTCAAATTGGGACAATCTACGAACGATTTCTTGGCAGAGATTAAGCTTCTTGTGTATGGTGCCTTCTTCGCAAATCATGGCCATGCAAAATCTGCTCGAGGGAAGCTTCGACGAATTTGCGAGGAACATGGCTCCATCCATCCTCTTTCAATATTATAAGTCGGAGAGAAGAACACGCTCCCTTTCCTACTTTCGTAAAAAACTGGAACTTGCAGATTAGTCATCGCACGCAGCTATCTAATACCCTAAGGAAAGCAGCACGATAGCACGATACAGAATGCTTGCTTGCTTTGCAAGATCTCCCTCTATACAAGATCAGCTCCCTGTCTACGATTAGCAAGCGTATTCAAATGGAATTCGCAGGGAAGTTGAGCTTCCTTCTTCATTGGAAGAGAAAGCAGAGCTTCCTTTCCATCGGGAGAGAAAGCAGAGCTCCCTGTCTGAGCTTCTTGGGAGAGAAAGCAGAGCTTCCTTTCCATCGGGAGAGAAAGTAGAGCTCCCTGTCCGAGCTTCCTTTCCACCTCTTCTCATCTCTTTGGGAGAGAAAGAAAGAATAGCTCCCTGTCTCCCTTGCGCGCCACCGAATTGCAGCAATGCCTGTTAGCTGAGAAACTGATCTAAGTCGCCGTAATTCTGTCCACAGGAAGGGCAAAGAAATACGGATGAGGAAGCGAAGGTGGTGCTTACCAGCGTTATTTCGAGAAGCTCGACGAAATCAAAAACCGGAGAAGGTGGTCTCTGCGTGCACGCGAAGGTCTGGCTCTTCTCTCTGGAGCGATGTCTCTTCTTTCGATTTGGTTTTTCACTCTCTCTCTCTCTCTCTCTCTCTCTCGCTCTCTCCACTTTGCACTACTCCACGCCACCGCGTCCAAACCCTGCACACTCCATACTTGCTACGTTTCTCGTGTCGTCATCGCTCTGATCCGCTGAAGTTGAGTGAATATTTGAATCCCCGTCGCTACCTTACTTACTACCTGCCTTGCACGATCGCATGCATACGGATTGCTCTGCTCAGCTTCAACATGCGATATGGACGCCCATCCCTCTCTGTTTTCCATTGATTCTACAGACTGTTTCCCATTGATTCTACCGACTGTTTCCCATTGATTCTACAGACTCTCCTCTGGAATTGTTCCTTTCAATTCTTTCATTCATCTCCTCATGAGAAAATTCTTTTCATCTATGATTAGCCTCACTTTTAACAGTGTTCAGTGTTCACAAGGTCAACTTTTTTTTTCGGGGGGGGGGGGGGGGAGCCCCTTTGTTTCAGTCCTTTGATTAGCTTCACTTTTAAGAGTGTTTGGGTTCGTCCTTTGTTCAAGTCCAATCCTCCTAAGTGCACCATTGACCCTCTCCCTCGACCACACCATGGATGGGTGACTAGGTCGGTGGAGGGGCGCCCGGGGGGGGGGGACATTTTGTAAAGCCCGTACATTAAGGGCAATCCTTAAGGGTTTCACCTTTCTGGTGACAATTGTGAATCCTCCCTTAATGCATCGTCCTTAGTCATGAGTCGAACTTTCTTTGCTCTATCAAGGCGGGGCCAGCTGCTGCTGCTGAAAAAGACGGTTGAGGGGCCCAAGTTCAAATCTTGGGCACGGTTGCTGTGGTTGGTTTAGTTATGCCAAACACTCTCTTAAGCGCTATATCTAGGCCACCCAAGTCTTGTTTCACGATCGGGCGTGGCTCAAATGCCAACACAAATTTTCAAGTAGTGTGGGCGAATGGATGTGAAGATCCCTCCTCTCTAGTGCAATTTTTGATTGGACAGGACACTACCCCCACTGAGTATCGAGCGGTTGTGAAACCCACCTAAGGGTGTTTATAGACTAGCGCACCATGGGCAACACCCATAGATCATGGGCAGGCAAAAGTGCTTGTCCAAGTTCAACCCATGGCCCAAATGCATTCATTCAATGCACCATGGGTGAGCATGGGTGGCTCTAGTGTATCTTAAAATTTTTCAAAAATCTAATAAATACCAAGATTTTCAAATAAAACATGTATATTGTGTCCTTCAAAGTAACGGCAACCTCAAATCGTAACCCGAATTTCTCAATTCGAGTCGAGAAAAATACACGACAAACTAGTTTCCATGTCATAGCAAACATTTTCCTTACCACATACAAAAGCATTCAAGTTGAAAATTTTAAAGATTTTTATTAAAATTTTGCAAATTTTAACTGAAATGCCTTGAAATTTGCCAGTATGATGTATACCGGGGTGCTCTGGCTAGCTACAAATGTTGTCAACGACTGTAGGTCTCTCTCTTTCATGTACCCTCCATTGAAAACGACTATCCCAACCAATAATTGGAATTGTTCCACCTTTCTTTGTTTCTTTCAGTCATCTCTTTCTCATTTAAAAATTGTTATTCCTCTATGATTAGCCTCATGACCTCGATCCTTTTGACACTTCACACTAGCCAAATAAACTAAGAAGTAAACAAATAAATGGCTATCTCCTTAGGCCTTGCGAAAAGAATGGAAATTTTAATCAACGAAACACGTGTAAGTCTAGAAATCCACATTGACTATAGACACAGCAAAGTAAAAACCACATGGTGCATCCTTAAAAAAGGGATCAGCCTATGGCAAAATTTTCAAAATTAGAAACCCCTTAACTTCCCCACTTCTAAAAGGACCTTTCAATCTCAATAGCACTAGGGATGCTAATACAAGACAAGAGTAGCTTACGTGGGGCAAGCAATTCACATCATTCATTAATGCTTACTTCCCATCATATCAGTTGTTTCACGAAAAAACAATGTACCTAAATCTCTGTTACATCAGAATTCTCTCCTATGTGCTATACATATGTGAGAATAATTTTTTTAAATTATGTCACTACTCACTTCTTTATTCTCTATTGTGTATCACTCGTTTCCCATGGCACTCAAAAAGTCACCAAACCCACAAAATCTCGCTAGCCCTTATATTAGGGGTGTTACTAGTACAAGCACCCTAGTCGTCTTCTTCAATTGTTCCACACATATGTATCCTCCAATGTAAAGACATTTGTAACATCTAGCCTACTATTATGCAGGCTACTTTAAGGCCAAAATTTATCCATTGGCAATCCTTTAAATAGTAACCAAGATGCCCAAACGTATTTGGCTTTTTTAGCAACAACAAAGAGTCAACATAGGGAACAACTCCCCAAAGTCACTATTATGGAAGGCTCGTAAATTAAGGTCCTCAAAGTCGATCACATTTAAACCATATCAAGGTATGTTCAAAGGGTGTCACATTGCTAAACTTGTTAAATTATTTTATAGTATCGGTAATAATAAATTTAAACAATACACAACTCCAGTGTAAAGGGTGGCACACTCGTGTCATTGCTTCAAGACCCAACCATGACACGTGACAATGGATACCATGTACTAGGCTATGTGCTACATGTGTGATGAGGATCAATAACTAGTGTCATGATAGCGAATGCCATTAGCCTCCAATGAGGCCACTTGTGCAAAATATCTCCTATTTTAAAAACTTTCAAGTGCATGCCCCTTGCAAAATCTTGAAAGGCTATCACATTTAAACCATATCTAAAGTTACCTTCAAAGGCTACCACATAGCTACAATTATTAAAGTATTTTAAAGTCTTCATTGTAATACATTTAGATGGTGCAAAACCCTCAACTTCACAACTCGCAATTTAAAAAGTGGCACACTCGCCTCATTGTTGCTTCAAGAACCAACCATGATACAAATGATAATACATACCATATACTAGAAGTGTTACGTCTGTGATGATAAGGACTTGGGACGCCAATTCAAGATGTATATATTACTACCCTCATCCAAAATCTAGAGTATGGGGGGGCAAGGTCCATATAGAATATGGATGGTTCCTTTAAAAAATTCAAATATGAAAGGGAAAAATATGAAAATCTCATGTTCCCCCTTCCTCAAAATATACGGTATATACCTTGAAAAATATGCAAGATTTTAAGATTTGTACATATTTTTCATAATATGTGAGGCCCAAGTGGGGGAGTGTTTTGAATGGGGGAGGTAAATCAAAAAATACACTAAAATATGAAAACCCATCTCGTTTCAAATTAATATAACTTTTTCATGTGTTACCTAAATTTCAAGGTGAAAATACATATTTGAAGCTCTTTTAGTGTAGAACACAACCATGTTAATTTGACTAATTTCTACTCATGGCGTATTGTTAAGTTCATCTCATACTCAAGGTTTTGATAGGTTTTCTTGCTAAAGGGAGTTGGCGCACTAGGGATAAGGATCGATAACTAGTGTCATGATAGCGAAGGCCATCAATCTCTAATGAGGCCACTTGTGTACTTATGGGAAAAAATATTCTCCTACTTTAAAAATTTACAAGTGCATGCCCCTTCCCAAATCTTATCCAAGAATCTCTCAGCAATCTAAACAACTAAACTAGCATGAAATAGTGAATGTGAATGAAGTATTGATGATGTCAACCACTTTGTCTACATCCTTTTAAATGGTGACATTTTGGATAGGAGAGTTCCTAACCCTTTCATAATCCACTGGAAATCCACATCAAGTCGTGGCATTGGCCTCCCGAAATATATTATAAGTTGGGATGAATGAGCCACTTGTTCCCCTGCACATGCCAAATAAAGCCACATATTCTTGTATGCCATGAAAAACTTGATATTTGCAAAACTTGACATTTTGGATGATAGTATTCCCAGCCCTTTCATAATCCATTGAGAATCCACATCAAGTTGTGGCATTCGCCACTCCAAATATTATAAGTTGGAATGAATGAGCCAATTGTTCCCTTTGACATGCCAAATAAAGCTATAGATCTTGTAGGATGTTTTGCTTTTATCATGTCTACTGCAATCTCATGCAAACCTTCTTGCCCTTCTTTTTATGTTGATCTCCTACTTTGCTCCACACCCCTCCTCTAGCTCTTTTTCGCCCTTGCTACACATGCTACACTAAGTTGGTTGAGGATGCAATTGGCACATCCCAAATCACTTTCCAACTCCCAAATCCTTCTTTGTCTCATGTATAAGTTTGACTGTATGTTCTCTATGTGCTTCCATCAAATTAACACATAATGCAATAATGTTCTAATGTCTCTAACTAACAAAATCTCCAATTTACTTTGTCGTGATAGCTCTTTGATCCTCTATGGAGTTGTGGTTCAGGTTGCACCCTCCACAAAAGTGCAACTCACAACTACATTGACTTCAGCTACTATGGTTTACATCAGGTCATAGCATTGATAGCCCTTCCTATTTTAAGTGTTGCCCTATCTATTGCCCTGGCCTTGAATGTTTCCTTATTTTTCATTGCCTAGTTTTTTGTGGGCCTCTTTCTTGAGACATTTTGATCAGTTGCTTCCCATACCTCTTATGTGGAGCCAACTTAGCACAACTAGTAGCAATCCTCAAAGTATTATCGATGAAAAGATGTCTAGCATGCCATGTCATCAATTTTACGATGGTCTTGTACATGAAGATATGTCAAATTGCAATGATACAAAAGTGTCTCAATACCTTTACCAGGATGGTCTAGCCCTATAAGTCATCTATATCAAAGAGCCCCACAAAACTAGGCAGCTAACGGAATCCCCATACTCATGTTGAAAGAGTATGCAATGTTAGGACAAGCTTGGATAGTATTGTAGTCCATTGTAACAATTTTCAACATATTCTTTGCTTTATGTTTTAATCTCAAGTTGTTGTTGCTTCCACTGATCATATTGTGCCATATCCTAATCACAAATCCTTATTGCTTTGACTTCCCATCTTCAAAAATATTTTCAAAATTCTCTTACAGCTCCATTTAAGGATCTTATCAACAAGAAGAAATAAAGCACCTTAGATATTGAAGTTCCACCTGAGTAAGGAGCAAGGCATGTCAACTTATCAAGTGTCAATGGACTTTATCAAGTGGATCTTTTGATAGGTGTACTGCTCATGTTTGAAAAAAATGTGATAAGTTTGACTCAATAAATAGGAGATAGACATCCAGGTTTTCTTATTTATTGCAATAGTATTGGTCATAATGACACTGAATCCCAATTCACAAAGCTTCACTTGCCTTTGATGGAAGAAACATCTATAAAAGTTAAAGGTACTATGCACACTATCTATGAAAAGCTACAAATAGTATGTTCTACATTTAACATACACCTTGCAAATTCTTTTTCATTATTGTAAGTTTAAATGTAGGGCTGACAAGTTGCTCTATCTTGAGCATTTCTCTTTAGAAAATTTAAGCATTTAATACACAAGTGCTTGAATTTCCTCTAGCTCCAACATTCTATGGAGTGGGTTTGCATAGATTCTTGTTCAATCTTGAGCCTTTCTATTGCTATATTTAGCTAATTTAAGAATTTGATACATATCTTCAAGAAAGTATTTAGATTCCTTGAATCTTCTCTTTTTTGAGTCCCACCACAATTGGGGCTTTTGAAACCCATACATCATCATGAACGGACGAAAATGGGTACCATGTCATCAATGGTAATGCACATGGACTTTTTGACATGCAAAATAGCTTCCTCTCTCAAAGAGGCATACAACAATCTAGCATCTTGCACATGAGTTAAATGGATTGTTCGCCATCTTATATATTTTCCTCGCTTGTGCTCACATTTACTTTGTTTAATGGCATTTTTCAATTCATCACTTGTCTTGCATTTTGGCATCCTTTGCTTTGGTGGTGTCTTGACATGGAAAAACTGTCCATGCCAAATTTTATACAAGGTTGCTCTTGAAATCATGCTCTCTTCCCTATCTTGTAAATTTTTATTGATTGTTTCTAGCGCAGCCTTCTTTGTCATTCCCAAAGGAAGATGATGTTGGCATTCCACACTTCCATCTGGCATTGATTGTGGAAGATAAGGCTATGGTAATGCATGATCATCAAGGATTTGCTTTAATGTTGTAGTTGCATTTCTAGTGCTTCTTTTTCCTTTAAGCTTGTAGGCATTTCCATGAATTTTATGAACCACTTTGTCTTTTACCTTTGCCCAGATGGTCTAATAAATTACATATGGATGTCCCATTAACCATGGGTTTCAGTTTGGGTTTACAGTAGCTTGTCCTCGAGTCCTTATCACCTTGATGAAGAAAACAAGAAAACTTTTGAAGAAGATAGTTAGGTCTATTAGTCCCTGCCTTACTGCAAATGATGATGCGCATGGCTTCACAATCATCTTTTGGAACTTTTCTTATGCAAAGTTTCGTGCAACAAATACTTGTAAAAAAAACATTAACAACTATAAAAAAGCCCAACAAATCTCACACTTGTAATCGAAAAAGAAAATATATTGATGTGCACCCCAACCTAAACCCTGAACCCTAAATCCTAACCCTAAACCTAAACTCAAAACCCAAAATCCTAAATGTACCTCCAATCTGTTGCATGTGCAACATGTTGGTGGGGGCACCCACCAACTATTGAACAAATCACCAAAATTCTGTCATTGTGAAACAGGTGGTGGGTGCACACATCAACCTTTTGCACACGCAACAAGTTGGGGGGACCACCCCCAAACCTGTTGCATGTGCAATAGGTTGGTGGGTGCAACTCCAATGTGTTGCACAAATCACTAAATTTTTGTTGCATGTGTAATAGGTTGGGATTGCACCCACCAACTTTTTGCATATGCAACAGGTTGGGGGTACACTCCAAACCGGTTGCATAAATCACCCAAAATTGTAAATTATTACTTGTATTTTAGGGTTTAGCTAGGGTTTATAATCTAGAGTCTAGGGTTTAGAGATTATGCTTTAGGGTCTAAGATATAGGTTCTAAGGTTTATGATCCAGGTTGTAGGGTTTAGGGTTTAGGATTTAGGATTTATAGCTTTGTATCTAAGGTTAAGAGTTTAGTTTGTAGAAAGTAAGTTGAATGGTTTACGGTTTAAGATTAAGGGTTTAGGTTTAGTTTGCATCTAAGGCAAAGAGTTTAGAATGAAGAATATGGATTTAGGGTCTAGGTTCAAGGGTTTAGGTTTTAGGGTTAAGGATAATTTCATAGAGTAAAAGATAAGGAAAATTCGCATTCTAAATCATGCCAAAGAATGGTTTGATACTTTGCACAAGCCTTAAAGTAAGTAAGTTTAACGTTTGTACAAAATACCACACCCATCGAAAACAAGTATGTACATAGGCTAAGAAGCACATGGATGTATTTCTCGACACTCTTGCATGATGCATGCTAATAAACAATAAAGATGCATTTCAAACCATATATCATTTGGGTATGATAATTTACAGAGGTCCTACAGTAACATAGTGTAAATCTTATGCAAAGTATCATATCCATTGGAGATGGACACATCTTGGGGCACCAACTCCCTTTAGTAAGAATACCTATCACAATCTTGAGTATGAGATGAATTTAACAATATGCCATGAGTAAAAAATAGTCAAATTAGCATGGTTGTGTTCTACATTACAAGAGATTCAAATATGTCTTTATGCCTTGAAATTTAAGTAACACATGAAAAAGTTACATTAGTTTGAAATAACATGGGTTTTCATATTTTAGTGTATTTTTTGTTTTACCCTCCCATCCAAAAGACCCCCCCCCTTGGCCCTCACATATTATGAAAAATGTACAAATATTAAAATCTTGCATATTTTTCAAGTTATATACCTTATATTTTATGGGTGGGGGGACATGAATTTTTCATATTTTTCCCTTGCATATTTAAAATTTTCAAATGAAATCCATCCATATTCTATATGGGCCTCATCTCCCCCCAATACCCTCAATTTTTGACGACGGTGGTAACATAATACATATTGAGTTGGCACCCTAGGGGGCACATAGTCTAAAAGCAAATTAAGTTTTTTAACACTCAAGCCATATAGCCTCCTTGCAACACTTTGTGGCTGCAACATACTCGGCCTCTGTGGTAGACAAAGCAAAACATCCATGACATTGCACCACCTACAAAGGTGAACACATAACAAGAAGTGGATCTCCTGCTATCCACATGCCCTGCATAGTCTGAATTTGTGTACCCAAGTACATGCATCTCTCCTCTGCCAAAGTAGATGCACATATCCTTGGTACCCTTCATGTACCTCATGATGCACTTAATTGCCTCCCAATGCCTCTTTCCTAGATTAGCCATATACCGACTAACAACTCCCACTGCAAATGCAATGTCTGGTTTAGTAGCTATCATAGCATGACTCCCAACCACTGATGCATAAGGAACCTTGGTCATCATGGCACTCTCCTATTTTGATTTGGGAATATCTTCCTTGGAGGCAATGGAGTACTTATTGCCTTCCCCCCCTCCATATTGAAACACTGCAACACTCTTATAACATACTCCTTCTGTGAAAGCCAAAGGAGTTTCCTACTCTGGTCACGCGTGATGTGCAGACCAAGAATATGACCTACAGGTCCCAAATCCTTCATGTCAAAGGCCTCATGCAACTTGGACTTCAATGTTTCCAGCTCTCATAAGTGTTGCAGGGATCAATCTCACTTCTTTTGAAACCCTGGGACCGAATAAAAGCATCAAACTTTTGATACCATTCTCTAGGTGCTTGCTTAAGGCCATAGAGACTCCTTTTCAGCTTGCAAACACAATTCTCCTTGCCCTTTTTGTCAAAGCCTTTTGGCTGTACCATGTAAATTTCCTCATGCAAATCCCCATGCAAGAAAGCTGTCTAGACATCCATCTGCATAAAGCTCCATATCCTCTGCTGCCACAAGTCCAAGTACACATCTAAGTGTGGTCATCTTCACAATCGGAGAGAAGATCTCATCAAAGTCTACACGCTTCTCTTGCTTGAACCCTTTAGCAACCAAATGGGCCTTGTACATAGGAACATCATCATGTGTGACCATCTTCTAGACCCATTTCTTTCCATGTGCAAAGAAACCAAGTCCCTAGTCTTATTTTTCATGAGTGAATTCATCTCTGATTGCGTAGCACACTACCACTTGCACTGATCCTCCTGCATCTCTATAGCAAGAACCCTCCCCACAATCAATAAGCATCACATAGTCTGCTACCCCTTGGAATAAATCTCTCAGGTGGTGTAGACACTCTAGATGTTTATAGATGCATAATGTTTAGGATTTAGGATTAATGATTGCATCATGTTTAAGGATCAAGGTTCTGCAACCACCACGTTGGATGTTGGAGCTATTTTAGTTCTAAACCCAATGAAAATAGTGTTATTTTGGAGATATTTTAGTCATATTACTCCTTGTGCAACAATTTCTCAACCACCGGACACATTCTTGGAGCTATTTTAGTTCCAAGCTAAGGAAAATGTAGACATTAGCAATTTAGTATAGTTTCCTTGCAATCCCCGCATTGGTTATTGAAGTTACTATAGTTCTAAACCACCGTGTGGTTATTGGAACCATTTTCACTACAATAACAATAATTTTTTCAAAAATTTCTTGTGCAACAATCCCTATGGTTGCAATAAAATATAAACGAGGGTAGAAATATGCCATTTGTTCTTCTTTAGAGCCACTTTCACTATCAAAGTAGCACAACAATAGTTTTGGCGATAATGGTACTACATTGAAATTGAAACAAAAGAAATTACATCCAATAGTTTTTGCAATAATAGTATTACATTGAAATTGAAACAAAATGAATTACATTTGAAGAAAACATTTAACAAAATAGATTCCATACAAAGATGCTAGCACTTTGTCTTTGTGACACTTCTTTAAACACTTTTAGCACTTGTTAACACCACCACTGTGGCAGGACTCAGTGTCACTTTTTGCCCTTGTTAGCACTTTCTTACACTTTTGACATGGTGCCTTGTATATAGGGGAAATACGAGTGCCTCGTAGTGCTATTGTAGGTAGGAATTTCTTATAATTTTGTCCTAGAACTCCTCGTATGCATGGGACAATGCGAGCACCTTGTAATTGAAATACCCTTTTTCATAGCACCTTCTTTCAAGGCACTCGAAGATGGAACTCATCTTGGAGGTGAGCTCAATCGAGCACAACATTCGACAGTGGACAGGGAACTCAATATGGTGGTGAGGTCTAGCACACTAATGCATGCTGTTAATGTGTTAGAGCTGAACACCAAGTTGAGTTCCTTCCCCAGTGCCAAAGGTTGTGCACAATTACGAGAGGCTCATCTCCAAGTTGAGTTCTCTCCCAGTGCCTGACGGAACAACAATGACCTGTTTCCTTGGCTCCCCATCCGGCAACATGGTTGGTTATCAAGGAATCGCTTTCTTTCTTACAACTTCTTTCAAGGCACTGGTGGAGCTCAACTTGGTGGTGAGCTCAATTGAGCACAACATTCAATAGTGGACAAGGAACTCAATCTGGTGGTGAGCTCCAACACACTAATGCATGCTCTCAGTGTGTTACAGCTTATCACCAAGTTGAGTTCTCCTTTCCTAGTGCTGAAGGTTGTGCTCAATTATGAGAGTCTCATCACCAAGTTGAGTTCTCTGCCAGTGCCTAACAGAACAACGATCCATTTTCCTTGGCTCCCCATCTTGCAACTCCCTTGGTCATGGCTATGGTTGGTGGAGTGTTGCAAGATGGAGAGCCAAGGCAAATAATGGATCCCTTGACAAATCGAGGGATCGAGCTCTCCTAGTCATGAGACAACATCCTAATACAACACTAATCTAAGGAGGATGCACCCTCAGTGCAAACATGATGAAGAGAGTTCATGACATGTACCTCAAGTCAATTAGGTTCCAAGATAGATTAGCTTGGACTCATAAAGAGAATCTTGAGATAGTGCAAAGTCCTTGATTGATATTACTTCAAATGAACCTCCCTTTTATAGGTGAGGGTACTTACATCCATATGCTTGCTCACATGTGGGATATCTCCTCCATGCCATGTGGCAGCTTGCCCTTTGCTCATACCTTTGCTCTACATGTGCTCATGGCACCACAACTCTCAACACCTTCCCTTGGTGCCATAATCGTTTGGCTACTGCAAGGTGGTCAGATGTGAGTTACATTCCATCACCTCCCCTTAGTGCATGCATTGCTACTTAAGGTGGTCAAGTGTGGTTTTTACATGTCAATACCTCCCATGGTGCTTTCATAGCTACTCTCAAGTGGTGAGGCTTATTTTACAAAATATAGGCAAGGTTGGCAAGGTTTTTTGTTTCACAATACATGTTCTTCCTGTCATTCTGCTCATGGCTTGATGATGACTGCACATAGTTGACTTGCTGGTTCTTCAATATGCAATCTTTTTCCTCATGTAGCTTCATTCATGATGCTTTGTTCTTCCATGTGCCTTGATGCTTTATGTGTGGATGCCATGCTTCGTGCTATGGTCATCTCATGCACTTGTGCTTTTGCCATTTGTTACAAAAGGTCTTACCAATTGATTTCTTTCAATATTGGTAGTGTCTAATTGCTAACACTGATTTTGATCTGACATATGTGTAGAGCTCGAAAAGACGATTACTTCTTTTTTTTGGAGCATGTTCAAATTCTTCCTGGATTGGAAGTTACACTTTATCGAAGCTTTTGTGAAGAAGAGGGGGCCTTGATGATGTGGCATAGGGATTCACATGCTAAATTCCATACTATGCTTAGCAAGAGACTCTGTGTGCTTAGGTGGCACTGTGGTGACCTTTGAACCCAACTTGGATAAACCCAAGTTTACACAAACTTTACCATAGTTCAACTAATCCAAGTAGCTGAACCTAACCATAGTTAATTTTGACTACCTTATTTGCCACTTGGCATTTTTGCATGGCCTAAGGTAAGCCTTGGAGAAAAAGAGAAGGCTTGAAGCTTTCTCTGCAACACAGACAGTGAGATGCGATGATGACGGAGCTTGGAGTGCATCCTTTTTGGAGCTTGTGAGAAGTCGGGCGTGGATTGTATATGAGCGTTATGCTACTTGAGCAGCAGATGGTTGAAGGCAGTTGCTTGAGAGCGCTTGGGAGGCGGATGCATGGCTGTTGCAAGTCATGCTACTGAGTGGGTCATTGGCTGCCTTGTGCAGGGAAGTGTTATTGAGATGGACTGTGGGAGCATAGTAGCCTGTGGCTGTGGCTACCTGAAAGCTTGTTTTGCAAAGGTAGCCACTGTCATTGTAGCTGTGAGGCACACAGAACTGCTTTGTTGCTTGCAATGAGGCAGCTGTTGATGTCGTAGCACCGCTCTATCCATGAAGGCTAGGTCGCTGGGAATTATGGAGGCCGTAGCTGGTCATTAGGAGATAGGAGCACCTCTCTAGAGCTGTTGAATGGAAGCACTGTGAGCCTATTGATAAGGCTACGATGGTAGATAGGGTTGCGATGTAGATAGGATCTTGAGAATGCGTTTGATCTCGTTGGGAGTTGTAGGTAGAGCTCTTTGATGGTGCTTATGTTGCTGTCTTGTGCTTGTTTGTTGCTCGCTTTGTAGTCGGTTGCCTTAGCATCAGGCTTGTAGCTGCTTGCTTGAGGCCGAGTCGGCTACCGTAGAGGCACCGAGAATAGCGAGTGCTACTATTTAGTCAAGTGCCATATTGTGTGCAGAAGGATGCAGTGCAAGCAGGAATCATCAAGGAGTTGCGTGATTGCATAGATAGAGCTAAGATGAAGGCCAGGAATCTATTGAGGCACCTTCAAAATGCTTGGGCCAATAAAGCATTACTCTCTCGCAACTCTATTCTCTCTTTCTGACACAAAATAAAGAATGGTAGACGGAAATGAGACTAACGGAAATTTCTAATCTATGACAGAAATTTCTTGAGGTAGAAGAGAACTGTCAATCAAAAATCTACATCTAATCTAGGAGAGCTAGGACCTAAGCTCTGATACCATGACAAATCGAGGGATTGAGCTCTCCTAGTCATGAGACAACATCCTAATACAAGACTAATCTAAGGAGGATGCAACCTAAGTGCAAACATCATAAAGAGAGTGCTCATGACATGTACCTCAAGTCAATTAGGTTCCAAGATAGATTAGCTTGGACTCATAAAGAGAATCTTGAGATAGTGCAAAGTGCTTGATTGATATTACTTCAAATGAACCTCCCTTTTATAGGTGAGGGTACTTACATCCATATGCTTGCTCACATGTGGGATATCTCCTCCATGCCATGTGGCAGCTTGCCCTTTGCTCATACCTTTGCTCTACATGTGCTCATGGCACCACAACTCTTAACATCCCATGACTTGGGTAGCATTATGAAGGCATTGAGGCTGCAGCAGAAGATTCATCATAGGGGTAGAAGGGGCTTGGAGAGAGCATGGAAGGGGGTAGGAGAGAAATTTTCCTAGGTGCGGTGAATTGTTTCTTTGCTCTCAAGGTCTTTATATAGCTAAACTTGCCACCCTCCCACTCTTTTTCTCTTTGTTTCTTGTGTTAGTTGTGCGACTTTGGGTGCTTATCATTGCTACTAAGAGCACATAATCCACTTGCCAAATTTTGCTGCTAGTAGCCCAGCATAGCGTAGGCAGTCATCTACATCATCATCTAACCATGATGTGCGATTAGACGGTTGCCATGCTAGAATTTCTTGGTCATCGGAGCTAAGATCATGGTAATTCAATAGGAAGAAAGGGGAGGAATGGTGGCACATGCAACTAGCTTATTGGTAGCCTCCTAGCCTAGCCTAGGCGGTCATTTATATCATTGTCTAGCCATGACGAGTGATTAGATGGTTGCCATGGGAGAATTTCTAGGTCATCATAATAATTCAATGGGATGAGGGGGGAGGAGTGGTGGCACATACACCCAACTTTAACACTTATCTCATTAATTTTGGACTTGTCAATGTACAAATTCATTTTTATAGATACTTTTGGACTAGATTTTGGATAAATATTAAGAAAAAACCACTCTTCAAAAAAAAGATGAAAACATAAAAACAAGCAATTTTTAAGAGTTTTTTGAAAGAAATTAAATCAAAATTATAAAATTTAATGTGATAGTTTAATACATAAAAGACACTTGCAAACTCTCATTACTAGTTACATCAAAAGACTTAATTTTTCTTAATTATCTACTTAATTGATTATAATTAAAATTAATAAAAATAATTTAAATACATTAATACATAAATAAATTAATGTATGTATGGCCCATGCATGACATGAATTTACTATAAGAGTCCTCTAATGTATGTATGGCCCATGTATGACATTAATATACCATAAGAGTCCTCTAAAATCTTTAAAATATCATAACAGTATCAATAAACAATTTTTGAGAGTTTAACAACTCTAAAATCTTGTAGATATGGCATCACACTTGACGTTGCACATGCATGCATGGAACGTACATGTCCTTGGTTCATCAATGGAAGGCCATTGATACATATGGTGGGATTGGTGCAATGCGCTTGTCCATGTGGCATAGGCATGCCTGCAAGGCTTTTAGTTGATTCGTATCCATGTGGGATTCACACTAAAACTATTGATGGAGGGGAGGGAGGGGGAAAGAGATAAAGGGAGGGAGGTAAGAAAGAGAGGAAAAGAAAGTAGAAAGGGGAGGGGAGGGAGAAAGGAAGGGAAGGGAAGGGAAGGAGAAGGGACAGGGAAGAGGAGAGAGAGAGAGAGAGAGAGAGAGAGAGAGAGAGAGAGAGGGGGGGGGGGGGAGAAGGGAAGGGTAGGGTGAGGAACGGGGAAAGGGGAAAGGAGAGAGATGGGGATGGGGATGGGAAGGGAGGGGATGCAAGGGATAAGGGGAAGGGATGGGAAACGGGAGGGGAGAGGTGAGGAGGGGAAGGAGTGGGGAGGGGGACTCCCTAATGCATTCTTTAGCAGCCTCGGCCACCAAGCTTAGGCCTAATGCATGCTCTTGGAAGGGGAGAAGAGGGTGAGGAAAGAAAGGAGAGGGGAGAGGACTAACAAATACATGCTTTTTTTAATTACGCAGGTGCTTGGCAGCCACGGCTGCCAAATTGGTGTTTTGGATTTGAAGGGGGAGGGGTGAAGAAAAGAGAGAGGGGAGGGAGCAGGGAAGGGAAGAGAAGAGAGGGAGAGGGGGGAGGAAGAAGAGGGAGAGGGGAGGGAGAAAAGAGGGGGAGAGGGGAAGAAGAGAGAGAGGGAGAGGGGAGCAGAAGGGAAGAGAGCGAGAAGAGAGAGGGAGAGGGGAGAGAAAGAAGAAGGAAGAGATGAAGGAGCAGGGGCAGGAGGGGAGAAGGGAGAGGAAGGGGAAAGTGAAAGTAGGGTAATGTGAGATGTTATATATAAGCCCCCTAAAGTTTTGAATTTCCCTCTCTTTTCCCTCTCTCCTCCCGCTCCCTCTCCCTCCTTAGAATTCGAAGGTCTCACTCTCTCCTTGCCATTCTCTCCTTTCTCTCTCCTAGAATTCAAACTTTCCGCTCCTTTCTCCTCTCCCCATTTGAATTCAAAATTTTTAGGGTTTCATGCTTTATATCCTCTCGTCTCCTCCCCTCTCACATTCCCCTTCCCTCTCCCTCCGTTCGCTTTCCCCTTCCTCTCCCCTCTCTCTCTCTCCCCTCCCCTCTCTCTCTGTCTCTTGTCCCCTCTTGTCCCCTCTTCTGCCTCTCTTCCCTCTTCTTCCTCTCCCCTCTTCCTCTCTCATATCCCTCTCTTCCCTTCTGCTCGCCTGGGCTCTTTTCTCCCTCCCCTCTCCCTCTTCTTCCTCACCCCTCTCCCTCTCTTCTCTTTCCCTCCCCGTTCCCTCTCTCTTCTCCATCCCCTCTCTCTTCCCTTTACCCCTCCCCATTCCAATCCAAAACACCAATAAGGTGGTTGCAGCTGCGAAGCCCCTCTGCACAAAAAAAAATAATAATAAATAAAAAAGTTTACAAAGAGACGTAGCCTCCAGAGCATGTATTTGTGAGCCCCCTCCCCTCTCCTTCCCTTCCTTACCCCTCCCCTCCCCTTCCCCTTTCCCTCCTCTCCATTTTTCATTTCTTTCTATTGCCTCTTTAGGTGCTCGGCGGCCACAGCTAGTAGAGTATGCATTATTTCCCTTCCTCACCCCTCCCCCTCGGTGGGCCCCTCCCCCCCTCCCCTCCTTCTTCCCTCCCCTCCCCTCCCCTTCCCGCTTTCCCTCCCCTTCCCTTCCTCACCCCTCTCCCTTGTAGAGCACAAGGAGACTGATGGCAAGGATTATGACCTTGAAGATCATAATGCCCCAGTTGATGATGATGAAAAGATGGACTTACATGACCCATTTAGAGAGAGGTTGGTGGATGAAGAGAAAGATGATGATGTCTTCTTTGATAAATATGGCCCGTAGGGTTATGTAAAAAGGCCACTATGACAATACTTAGCAGTATGAACTCTCTATTTCTCAACTAAATACAATTTTTTAAATAAGATTTAAATTTAAAGATAATGAATCTAATCTCTCATATTTGTTTACAGGCAATAGAGGGAGAAGAAATGGATGAAGTCAATATGGACGCACTCCCTTCTACTTCAGCAATGCAACCACCTCTAAATTTGATTGAAGAATCCCATGAGCACAAGAGCTTTAAAGACATCATGGAAAAGCAAAATGACTGCAAACATAGAATACAAGCTATGACAGAGACCCATTCTACAAATTTAGCTGCATTGGATAAAATGGAAAGCTCATTTGAAGTTAGGATCGTTTTGAAACGAGAACCTCAGTATTTGAGCTTTGGTAGAGAGGAGGTTTCAATCCTCTCCAATCCTTTAAAAGTTGTTAATGACAATGTTATCCTAGCCATTCTCAAGTAACGTTTGTTTATTTGTTGCTACTTCAATGAGCTAACATTTGTTTGTTTGTTTACAGTGTAGTTATTGTGAAGATAGTGAGAGAGGGGGAAGGAGTCTCACTTGAAGCTTTCTCACATACACAATGGGGGAATACACACACAGGTGGAGGCTGAAAACAGTTTTCCTCTTCTTAGTTGTGAAAGCCAAAAAAACTCGAGTACAAAGAAATAGAAGAACCCTATAAGTGGGTGTCAAACAAAACTAAACTAACTAAAGTGGCATACTAACTGAGCCACAAACTAGGTAGATAAGGATAGCTGTCATCCAGCTATTATTCGTGGGCGGTGTACCAACCGCATCTGCAGCTTACAAGTTGGTGACATAAATGCACAATGGTCACCCTAGCATATCACGAGTGGAGCTCAATATCTCAACACTCCCCCTCGAGCTCAGTCCCAATTCTTACACACCAAGCAAGTATCTGAACTTGCATAGCTTCTCTGTGCCCAATGCCTTCGTGAATATGCCAGCTACCTGATCCTCTGTGCTGACATAAACTAGATCAATAAGACCTAGTAACTCCCTAGGAAAACCTTCTCCCGCACATAGTGATAATGCACCTCAATGTGCTTTGTTCTAGCATGATAGACTGGGTTATTTGCCAAGTGTATACTGCTCATGTTGTCACAATAAATGACAACTGGCCCATCTGTAGACTGATGCATATCATAAAGTAGCTTATGCAACCAAGATACCTCACTTGCAGCCATTGCTGCACCCCTGTACTCAGCCTCTGTGCTCGACAAGGCAACTATAGGCTGTTTCTTGGTGCTCCAAGTGACTACAACACTCCCAAAAGAGAACACATATCCACTGGTAGATCGTCTATCAGAAGTACTACCAACCCAATCAGCATCAGTGTATCCATGCAACTGTATTTGAACCCTAGCCTCATAAAATAGTCCATACTGCAATGTGGACTTCACATACTTGAGTATGCATCTAGCCACATCCAAATGTGGTTTCCTTGGAGCCTGCATAAACTGACTTACCAATCCAATAGCATAGCTTAAATCTGGCCTGGTAATAGTCATATAAATCAAGCTTCCTACTATGCATATGTACATAGTAGGGTCTTCCAGAAGCTCACTTGCATCTGTGCTCAACTTCACATTCTGCTCCAAAGGAACTAAAATAGGCTTACAGCTTGTCATCCCATATTTGGATAGCATGTCCAATCCATACTGCCTCTGCAAGTGCTGTATCCCACTTAGTGATCTAATCAGCTCAATGCCCAAGAAATAATGTAGCTCTCCCAAATCCTTCATCTCAAACTTCTACTTCAATAGCATTTTCACATGAAGGATATCTTCATCACTATCACCTGTGATGATCAAATCATCAACATAAATGACAAGCAGCATAATCCCTCTCTGTTTTTCTCACATAGAGTGAGAAATCTGCCTTGGAAATCTAAAAGTCAATAGTGACAAGATACTATCCTATCTTGTCATACCATGCTCTAGGTGCTTGCTTCAAGCCATACAAGGCTTTCTTCAACCTGCAAACAAACTCAAGATGAATAGCATGAACATAACCTGCTGGTTGCTCCATAAAGACCTCTTCTTGCAAATCACCATGCAAGAAGGAATTCTTTACATCCATTTGATGTAAAGACCATCCCTTTGATGCAGTGATAGCAATGACTGCTCTTACAGTTGCCATCCTTGCAACTGGACTGAATGTTTCTTCATAATCAATGCCATATGTCTGTGCATACCCCTTGACAACTAATCTTGCCTTGTATCTATTCACAGAACCATTTGCATTGTGCTTGATCTTATAAACCCACTTACAGCCAATTGCATTCTTGTTTTTAGGCAAAGGCACCAATTCCCATGTAGCATTTGCTTCCAAGGCATCCATTTTTTCATCCATGGCTTTCTCCCATTTTTCATTTCCCATGGCTTGCTCAAGAGAAGTGGGTTCTGGTTCTTGTATCACTTGACCATATAGGGATAATGAATGGCTGTAAATCCATCATATTTCAGCCTATCCATAGGATACCTAGCTTTGGTAGACCTGCGCAAAATAGGCTCACTTCTAGGTGTTCCCAAAACATCCCTGGTCTTCCTTTCTCCAGGTGTAACAATAGAAGGAATACCCAACTCATCATCAATGCTTTGTTCTGAGCCACTGGATTCACCATCCACATAAGAGTGACCTGCATTCACATCAAACATGGGCTGATCTACCTTCTCTTTTGCTTTTCGTGATACCTACATACCACTATCTGCATTGCTTTGAGGAGATTCTCCTGATCTCAATCTGCCTGTCCATGGTGAAGTATGTGAACCACTGCTAGAGGACACTGTAGGTCCACTAATATTTTGTGATTGCTGCTGTGAATTCTGTGTAGCATTACCATTTTGTGCATCTACATCAATCATCACATTTACTGGTTTATACCAGCTGCTCATCTCATCAAAAACAACATCTCTGCTCACTGTAAACTTACGAGAAGAAGGGTTATAGCATCTATACCCTTTCTGCTGCAGAGATTAACCAATAAAGACGCACCTCTTAGCTTTTGGATCCAACTTAGACCTCAACTCGTCTGGCACATGAACATAGGCAATGCAACCAAAAATTTTCAAATGAGAAATGTCTGGTTTCCTACCAGTACACATCTCCTCTGGCGTCATGCCATGTATTGCAGCAGTGGGAGTCGTGTTCATTATGTAAACTGCTATAGCAACTGCTTCAGCCCAATAATAATCGGGTAGATCTTTCTCATTTAGGATGGCCCGAGATACCTCTCCAATATGCTTGTTTTTCCTTTTTGCAAGTCCATTTTGCTGTGGGGTATGACTGCATGAATATTACTGCTTTATGCCATGCTCCTGCAGGAACCTTGCAAACTCATTTGAGAGGTACTCTCCCCCTCCATCTGACCTTAGGCATTTTATTTGCAGGCCTGTTTCTTTTTCAACCATAGCTTTAAAAGCTTTGAAGTGCCCAAACACTTCACTTTTCTTTTTCATAAAATATACCCAAACTTTTCTGCTAAAGTCATCAATAAAAGTAACAAAATAGTGACAGCCTCCAATAGATGCAGCTTTAGTAGTCCACACATTAGAGTGGATTAATTCCAATGGCTTTTTACTCTCTTGAACATGCTAGGAAATGGTTCCTTGCCTGTTTTCCAAATTGATAGGCTTCACAAACCTTATGCATTTCTGCAACCTTGAATTTCGGCAATCCTAAGAGCTGCTGAAACAGACACCAAATCTTCTTCCGTTTGCTGGTCCAAACCCTTGCTGTAGTGTTGTGTGTACTCCCTTCCTGAGGCTGATCTGCACTGCTAACACTTGCTGCTGTGCAGGGGATCTCTGGAGGTGCACCGGGCTGCACTGGAGGACTTGTAGAACTGCTGAGAAGGGTGGAGCTGAGTGAGGGTTGAGGGCTGCAGCACCCCCCTTTATATAGGGGGCTGTGAGGTGAGCCAACTAGCCCAAAACTGGCTGACCACCTGGTCAGTTGGTTTGATTGGCTGGTTGGGCTCTCTGCCCCATAAAATGCAGCCTAGGGAGGGGGCATAGGGCAGCCTATTATACAAGGCAGCCCTTCCCTAGCCCATTCTCCCTCAACAATATTTTGGGCTTGCATTGATTTAAGTCACTATATATTAACATGACTAATGCGTTTATGCCAGATATCAATATCTGCAACTACACCGGTCCCATGTGCAAACATTGCTGCACTCAATTCAGGCATGTCCGCATCCAACATAAACATCTTGCCCTTCTTCTTTCCTTTTCCTATCAAGCAACCGTTATTTTTCATATCCTCAACAAAGCATCCATGAGGATTAAATCTGACCTCCAAGACCTCCTCAACCATTTGACCAATAGAAACCAAGTTCTTGGTGATGTTCAGGACATGAAATACATCAGACAGGTATTTCTTTTTCCCATCCTGCATAGACAAAGGAATTTTACCAATCTACACAATAGGATGTGCAGTATCATCACCAGTCTCCACAAATCTTGGTTTTTCCATTTTCCTTGCATCCTGCATCCACTTTGCATGACTTGTCATGTGGTTTGATGCACCTGCGTCAACATACCACACATTATTTCGTTCTTCTGCACTTGTCATAGAATTGGTCATGTGTTGCACCATAAATAGATGCTCATTTCTGTCATCACCCTGTCTACTAGAAGATGCATAATTGCCTTGTTGCAATTTTCCATTCATAATGTCATTCTGCTTTTTGTAGCAGTCCTTAGCCATATGACCCATTTTATCATAGTAGTAGCATTCAACATTGTTGTTTGCATTTTGGCCTCTCTGCCATCCACCATGGCCTCTTTGGCTCCCCCTACCTCTAGAGTTACCACGTCCTCCTCCATAGGACTGGTTTTTTTGAGTTTGCTGCATATTTTGATTTCTACCACGGCCTGCAGATCGGCCTCCTCTACCTCTGCCTCCACCTCTTCCAGCATTTGAGTAGAAGACAGTTTCTTTTGAAGTTTCTCCTGAAGAAGATGCATCCCCATTTCTCTGCTCTTCAGAAATTAGAAGAGCAAACAACTCTTCAAAATCAAGAAATTTTTCACGGACGGCAATGGATGTCCGGAACTATGCATAATCCTTTCCTAGGCCATTCAAGGTCACAGAAACTAGATCATCATCTTCCATTGGTGACCCAATGGAAGCAAGTGCATCTGCAATTTTCTTCACCTTCATGTGGTAGTCGTTGATGCTCAAATTTTCTCTTTGCACATTGTGCAACTCCTGTTTGAGCTGCATTTTCCTAGCTTGCGTATTTGTGCTGTACATTTTTGCCAAAGTATCCCATGCCTCCTTTGGCGTACTTGCATCCTGAATATGCACAATCATAGAATCCGAAATACTGATAGATAGCTAGTACATAACTTTTCTGGCTCTCTCATGCCATCCTTTAAATGCCTGCATTTCCTGTTGATTGGGAACATTAGGAAGAACTGGTTCTTCTTCATTTCCTGTAATGAACTCCCAATAGCCTTTTCCCATAAGGAAATTCGTCATTCTAAACTTCCATGCTTGGAAGTTGTTCTTGTCAAGCTTTTCAGTGACAATCTGTGAAAGAGAATCAGACGCCATTACAGAACACTGCAAAATATTCTGTCACTGCGAAAAACATAGCTTTTGCCTCACACGGGTAGATCTGCAAAATTGACGAAAGTGGTATTTGACCACACAGTCACTTCCTAGTGATGATTTTGCATCAACAGGCAACAAGCATTATTCTGCAACTCCTAATATCTCTGCACACAGGCATACGATGCAATTTCTGCGGCAACTTTTCACCGACCAGTCGAGCAGTGGTCGCACAGCAAAAATAGGGCCTTGTTCTGAGTGCCTGCGAAGAACTTCCGCCTTCAAAACGGGCCCTGAAATGGCCTCGAATCAAAAATATAAAGTCACTGAGGGCTTCGGCCCCACTCACAGCATATACTGCACTCTCGCCACACCGCGAAGGGCGTCTCAATTTGAGACAGTGCACTCTTGCACTTCTGGCTGTGCTACCTGCAGAGATTTGCTCCCAAACTCGAAATAGGAAAGCAACACTGGTCCTCTTACTAGGACACAGCGAACTTGGTTTGCTTTCTTGAGCTCCTTACCATAAACAAGGCTCTGATACCATGTGAGGATAGTGAGAGAGAGGGAAGGAGTCTCACTTGTGGCTTTCTCACATACACAATGGGGGAATACACACATAGGTGGAGGCTGAAAACAGTTTTCCTCTTCTTAGTTGTGAAAGCCAAAAAAACTCGAGTACAAAGAAATAGAAGAACCCTATATGTCGGTCTCAAACCAAACTCAATTAACTAAGGTGGCATACTAACTGAGCCACAAACTATAGTAGATAAGGATAGCTGTCATCCAGCTATTATTCGTGGGCGGTCTACCAACCGCATCTGCAACTAACAAGTTGGTGACATAAATGCACAATGGTCACCCTGGCATATCACGAGTGGAGCTTGATATCTCAATAGTTATATCTCAGTTTCCTAGTGCAGAATGCAAATCAATTCTATGAGCTAACATTTGTTTATTTCTTGGTGCAGTGTAGTTCTTTCTTAGCTTCCTAGTGCAGTGCAGAATTGTGTCTACATCCTTGATGCTCTCCTTTCTTCTATTCTTAGCTCTCCTCAAAAGACTATAGAAGATGTTTGTACCTGGTTATGCCCCTTGAATTTAGATGGGGTGCGAGTCATCTTTATGCCTTATCATGAGGAGTAAGTATCAACTCCAACCTTATTTTTACTATTTCTTTGGCAAGTTTGTGTAAAACAATAATCATTTTTAATCTGGTCGTGTAGCTCACATTGGAGTCTAATCGCTTGGGACCTTGAAGTCAACCGTTTGTGGTCTGTGAATTCAATGGAAGGCTATCATGCCAACTCCACAAGGTAATCATTCTCTTAATATTTTGTTACTTTCTTATTTTGTATCTTATGATCATGACATATTAATATATTTAATATGTCATGATGGATAGTGCTGCATATCAGCTAGTATCTGTTGTCAGAACAACCATGGAGCAACCAGACCAAGTAGAATTCAAATGACGTCTACCAGTGGAGCAAAAAGATGGGCATAGCTGTGGGTGGAGAGTTGCCTACAACTCCATGTTATTTCTTAGAGAGATTTTTGATTTGGAGTTACCAGTCAAAATGGAATCATATATAGAAGCCGATCTACTAATGTTTTGAGCTGAGAGTATTCAGCATCTAATTGCTACCATTGGGAAACAACCTGAAAATATGACTACATTGCAGCATGTATAAAACCTTATCTTTATACTTATATGCTTGTTCAAGCCTTTAATTGAGATGTATTAATCTCATAACTTTTTTATATTTTCCTCCAAGAGGAGAAGAGACTGAGTCTAATGAAAGCATGCTATCTTTATACTTCTATGATTATTTAAACCTTTATTTTTATTTGGGATGTGTGAATCTCATAACTTTTTAACTTTTTTCTCCAAGAGGAGGAGAGACTCACTCTAATGAAAGCATGTATGAAACCTTACTTTTTAAATTTTTGCTCCAAGAGGAGGAGAGACTCACTCTAATGAAAGCATGTATGAAACCTTTCTGTATACTTCTATCCAGTCTAATGAAAAAACCATTATTAATGTTGGGGAACAACCTAAAAATATGACTACATTGCAACATCTATGAAATCTTATCTTTATATTTCTATGCTTGTTTAAGCCTTTATTTGGGATGCATACATCTCATAACTTTTTTAGATTTTTATAGCAGAAGGAGGATGTAGAAGGCATAGCAAGTGAAGAAGAATATGATGTAGACTACTCTCTCAATAAGATGAGTCATGAAAATATGACTCTATTGCAACAGATTGGAAGTTCATTCACCGCTATGTTGTTAATTCGACAACAACCTCATTTTTTTGAATTTGGTGAAGAAGAGATTTTAATCCTCTTGAATCCTAAGAAAGAGTTAATGTCAAAGTCATTACAACCATCCTCAGGTTTGATGCAGCCTTTTCCTTGGCTTTATACTTTGCTTATTTTGATTAAACCCAAGAAGCTAATACTTTTTTTGAAAATATAGTAATGTTATAGTAGATTTTCCTCAAAATATACAAAGAGTTTCATATATGCTCGATCCTCTTATTTCGGAAGTGCTTAGCAACAAAAAAGAAACCATAGAGGATGTTTGCAAGTGGTTGAAGCATGTTCCTATGAATGAGGCATGAGTTATCTTTACAGCATATTATGAGAAGTAAGCATCAAACCCTACTTGTTTTTTCTGTTGCATTGCTAGAATTATCTCAAGCATAGTAATTATTCTTTATTGATAATGCAGCTCACATTGGAGTTTGGTGGTCATGGACATCTTTGCTAAGAAGTGCTTCTTTGCCAACTCAATGACATCCGTCCATGGTACTGTGTTAGAGTAAGTATAGACTACACTTATTGTCACTTCTTGACATGTAGATTAATATGCAATGCACATATTCATTGTTGTTATATGTTTTGATGTGCAAATCGGCTCGAAAGTTGGTAGGTGCTATCGACAATGGCAATGTGACTTGGCACAACAAATAGAGTATATAACATGTCAGCTATCACATCAAGAGGATAGCCACATCTATAATTGTGGATGGAGGGTGGGCTACAATTGCTTTTTGGTACTTGGTCAAATTTTTGAGATACAAAATGACACCACATTGTCAACATATACGGACTTGCATCTCTATGCATTGATAACATGTACCATTCAAGCAATCATTAAGGGAAACATTATGGACCCTCCCACAAGTCAAATAGATAATGGCTCAGAGGAGTGCGAAATGAATGCTGTCAAAGAGTCAAAGGGGATAGAAGACCTCAACTCTACAAACATGGCTTCATTGGAAGAATTGGGAAGCTCTTTTAATGTTAGGGTTATGATTCAACATAGACCTCAGTATCTTGAATTTGGGGGAGAGGAAATTTCAATCCTCTCTAGAGCTTCATATGAGGTCAATAACAATGTTATGATGGCCATTCTTAGGTTTGATACAAACTTTTTCTCTACTTGATAATTCAATATTTTGATTAAATCTAATAAGCTAATATTCATTTATTTGTTGGTGTAGTATAGTTATCTCACGATTTTGTAGAGCCGTACAAAACTGTGTGTATATGTTGGATTCCCTCCGTTCTCCTATACTTAGCGATAGCAGAAAGACGATAGTCGATGCTTGTAAATGGTTATAGCCTTTACATTTACATGGTGTGTGAGTCCTATTTATGGCATATCACGAGATGTAAGTATCATGGCAACCTTTATTTTCATCTTATACTGGCAACATTGTGTTAAATAATAATGGTTCTTAATTATTCGTGTAGGGAACATTGGAGTCTAGTGGTTTGGGACCTTGAAGACAACTATTGTTGGATTGTCAACTCGATTGCAAGCTTTCATGGCTCAGTGCAAATGTAAGTATTCTATTTATCTGTTGTTACTTCTATATTATGTAACTTATGTAATAGACACACTAAGTTTTTTTAATATGTCATGATGAGCAGGTTGGTTGAGAAGTTGGTATCTGCCATCAGAGAAACAGGAAAGTACAAAGACTCGCTAGACTTCCAAAAGCATTTAGTAGTCGAGCAGGAAGATGGGCATAGTTGTGGGTGGAGAGTTTCCTATAACTGCATGTTGATGTTCAAGGAAATTTTCTCACTTAAGCCACAGGTCCATCGGAAGAATCTTTGGAGCTCAAATATTCAAAGGAGGATATACAATTGTTTAGGGCTGAAATCATTTGAGACCTAATTGCTGCCATTAGAATACAACGTGCAACTGAAGCAATATCAGAGCTTGCATTTAAGAAAGAGGAGACTGAGTCTACTATGAAAGCATAGCACACTACAGAAGAAGTAGAGACTCAATGTACACCTACAGCACCACAGCCTCCACTAGAAGCATAAGAAGAGTTGCCACAGCCTCCGCTTACATTTAAGGAAGAGGATACTGAGTCTACTCCAAAAGCACTACATACTACAGAAGAAGGAGAGACTGAGTGTGCATCTAGAGCACCACATCTTCCATTGGAAGCATCAGAAGAGTTGCCACAGTCTCCACTAGAAGCATTAGAAGAGTTGTGATGCATGTATGATGTTGTGTTTGTATATATGCATGAGGAGCATATTCTCATGATGTTGTTTATTCCATGAATATTATGGTTGACATTTATTTGTTACAATGTATGAATCATGATGTAGTTTTTGTTGATTATACACCAATTTGTGACTTATTACTTAAGTGGCATTTAGTCATGATATTTATATATTTATTTCATGCACACAATTTTATGATATGAATGTGTGATGATGTGATTATTTGGAAATATAACCTTGTGTGATGAGAATTTTGATATGAATATGTGATGATGTAATATTTGTAATATATTTCACTCCAAAGTGTCAATTCCCAATGTTCCACTCACTTAAAGTATAGCATTCCAAATGCTCTGCAAAATTTTATTCAGTTAGACAGTCTCCACTTACTTAAAGTAGAGCATTCCCAATGCTTCTCTCACTTTATTCCAACCCTTATCATAGTGAACACATCGTGCCTTAGGGCACTTGTATTCTTCCATCCTAGTCCTTCCACAAACACTCTCTTATTTCTTACATCCTAGTCCATGCTGACCCTCAGCCTACTTTTGCTTTTTGCATTGAGCCGATCGATCCTTTAGAAAAGTTTTTTCATAAGAGTATTCAGCCATGTCTTCTGAAGAAGATGGAATCCAAAAAGGGGTACTTGTAAAGTGATAAAAGAGAAAAAAAAGTCCCGAAAAAATAGCTCACAAAGAAGAAAGAAATAGTGTATTTGTAAGGAGAAGAAGAGGAAAGAGATATTTAGGGATTTAGAGAGAAGAAAAGATAAGTTCTGGAGAAGGAAAAGAGAAAAAACCTAAAAAAGGTTCAAGATGAACTAGAAATAAGAGAAAAAAGAGAAGTTCTGGTGATGGAAAGAGTACACAAGACCCAGGAACCAAAAAGAAGAGAAAGGAGGAAGAGAGAACCATTAGAACCAGCGTTTAGAAGCAGCCCGTAAGCAAACCCGGTACAACAGCAATCTAGGAGCAAGAAACGAGCCGGTAGCAGCAGCCTGAACAGGGCAAAAATGTCTACACAGGTCCCTGTACACCTATATGGAATTATACGAAACTATGGCAGGCCCATACGACAGGGAATTATGATGCCAAACTGTTGTTTTGGGTCGTTGATGTAGAGCAATAGGTAACTGAGGTAGACGGGCTTGTCTGAGGAGGCTAAAGAGCTGATGGGAGGGCTAGAGCAAGGGCTGTAGGTCATCTTCTCTTCTCTCTCACCCAACACACACACACACACCCACGTGTTCTCCTTATTCATTTCCTCCCTCTCACTTGTTGTTAGTTTGATATCTACATGTTCATTGTTGCACTCTCGGTTCCTTCCCTAACTAATAATTTTGATGTTTGATGTTTTATCACGTTGAGAAAAATATACATTCTTTTTAGTGCTATAGATTCCCCTAACAAACTCTTTATGGGAGACATGAGAATTCCTTTTTTCCTAAGGAGTGATTTCTTGAGAGCATGGGGTTTTTTGCTAGTTTTATGAAGATATGTGGGGGGAATTTTAATGAATATTACTCGAGGGAAATGTAAAGAAGAGTTGTATATTTCGTCTTAAATGGAGGTTTTAATGCCTTAAAGCGATCAACATAATGCATGGTAGGTAAGGCTAACTCTTTACATGGAAATGAGTATGTGAATATAAAATTGTGGTTGTAGTGATATGACAAACATGGTACGGACATGGTATATGATGCAAAAAAGTTGTATATCAGAATATAATTGCACACTTGGCATGGTAGGATTATATGTTACAAGTGATACCCATAGAATGGATGTGCATACAATTGCACTTACAATCTTGATGGTTGTAGCACCTCTAACAAAAATGTTTATACGTATGGATATGAAACTCACACTTGCAATTATTAAGTACTTGCATGGGCTGGAGGTGCTCACAATAGAACACATGATTGGAAACACCTAATCTTTAATATGTGTGGGGAGTTATGGTAGATGCATGCTTGATTGAGGGCATCATACCATGGATCTTACCTAATTGCTTTAACACATTGTGTGTTTATGTCTTCAATATCATCCCACGAGAAGAGGTGTGGGCCCATCCTTTTTCTAATAGGTGCATGCATGTGAGCACACGAAAGAAGTGACCTCTAAGATGTGGAAGAAGTGACCTCTCAAGGGTAAGGTTTTAAGGGCCATCCCATGGATGTCTTCTTCCCCATATGTAGGTTCATTTGAAGATAGTCACATAGGAACCATCTTAAGGGATGCTAAGACCACAAGTTGGACTAACTAAATTTGCCAATCAACACATCAAGAGTTTGTTCATCTTGAACAATTCCTAGCCCTAAGAGCCAATTTTAAGTTATGACTAGGTAGTTTATGTACGTCAAGCATATGAAAAGTTGCCATCTCAGCCCCGCTCGTAGGGCCATTGGTCATGTTACTTTGGTTTGAAAATATCAACGATGGTTGGGAAATAGATGCAAGAAAGATTGATGCTATTATGCTATTATGCCATTATAGTAACTTAAAACATCATAGAGGTGAGAAGCTTTAAAGGCATGGTAGGTTAATTTACTAAAGATTTTCTAAGAGTGTAGGGTTGTTAATGAAGATCATGAAGAAAGGGGGTCATGGAGTTAACTAGACTCCAAGGTTAGCGAATAAAACGTAATGAAAAGAGAATTTATTTGTACTACCAACCTTTTAAAGATTTTAGAGGCCATGTTTATGCCTTCGACTATGATCTAACAATCTACAAAATCACTTGATGGATAAAAGTCCAAGACCATAATTTTGTGTAAATGGAGTGGTAATGTCATGCAAATAAAAGAGTTTTTTGCCCTATTAGGAATATCAATAACTCCAGAAGCATGGAGGAAGAAAGATGCTCTTGTTGAGTTTGGAATGGCTATGACTGCCAAGAATCATGAAGAGCCTAGTGTATTGAATCTGAAGCTGCAAATTTAATACCATCTTGCACTACTATGCACCTTTGCCATGGTGGTGCATGAAAAATAGGAGTTTGATAATTCGAAGACAATTTTTGCTCTATCAAGGAAAGACGGCCTGCCGAACATCTACTGACATGCTCCATCAAGGAAAGACTGCCTGCCGAACATCTAGTTAACCTTCTGGGCAGATGGATTCACCTTCATGTGCAATCGCGCAGGATTTGGAGGGTATGGCAGATCCACGTACTGCAATTTGTGTCGCTTCTTTTCAGCATACTGATATGCTTCATGAAGTTTCCTCTTGGAATTCTCAAGCTTTTCCAGTACTTGACTCGTGTTTCTAAAGGCTGAGTCAGTACGTAGGGGCTCTGAGTCTGACCCTTTGCAAGTCGACTCCAGCTTTGAGCTTTCGCAAGCGTGATTATAAACTTTAGACGCAGAGCTTGCTCTCTCGTCATGCACACGTACTCCCGAATGATTGCTTGTGCTTGTCTTATCATAGCATTCGTGCAATCTGTTGCTTGCTTTCGAACTGGAAGCTGGGTAGTACAGACTATCTTTGATAGAAGGCTCTTGAATTGAGGTGAAAAGAGGTCGTGCGATTCTATCTGCCTGCCCATATTCACCATCCAGGAAGGTACATTGTATTTCCTGCTTCTCATTGCAAGATTGTTCTAATATGTGACCAGCTTTCGAACCTGCTCCAGCACCAGATACATCTTCGACACTCTCTAACCATGCATCAATTAACTCTTTCCATTTCCGAACAAGCCGCTTTGCTGTCGCACGCACTTTCTTGGAAGAATTCTTGCGCAAGTCATTAACCTCTCTCCCTATCTGTGTTGCCTTCAAAGCATCGAACGTGATGTGCATGCACTCCAATCGGTGCAATGAATCGAGGATCACATTCTCTTGTTGGCCGGTGCGTGCAATCGTGTTTTTGATCTGGTAGAGGTCTTTCTCCATCATATTTTTGATCCGGTAAAGGTCTTTCTCCATCTCTAGATCAGTAATACCTTCAACGCTGCAAGCCCGTCTCTCCCGTTCAGTCGGCGCTACTTGTCGAGCCTTCGCGATTCCTCAAACTTTGAGCAAATGCAAGAACTATTGCGGTCAAAATGAACTAAACAGGAGCAAATGCAAGAACGATTGCTGTCCAAATGAACTAAGCAGGATTTAAACCTTACTTAATCGGCTTTTCGCTTAAAAAGCTGGATTTTAAGTGCGTAGCTTTCCGCTCAAAAAGCAAGCTTTAAGGTATCTTCCTCTCTAAGCATCTCATGATAAATCTCATGATAATGTCTCTAAGCATCTATAATCTATGTTTTAGGGAATAAAAATAAATGAAACCTATGGAGATTCAAATTTGCCAAGGAACCGGTGTAGGCCGTGTCCTGTGGTGCGTGCATTCAAAGGATTGCGCATTAAACTCAGACACTTGCACATTAAACTCATCTGCATTACTTAATATGGACATCCGCAATGCCAAGTCTCAACCAATTAAAAGATGACATGCATCACCACATCACCTATTGCAATCCCGCTGTTTCCTATCCTCCAAAATATGTGCATTACACTTTCCTGAACTCCTATGGGTTAGCAAGCAAGGAAATTGGTATCCGTCATAGAAGAATCAAGCTGCTAACTCTAGGTGATATTCACTAAAATTACTACACATCATTCATACGAATTCATCACGTTTAATTGAGTGGAATCTTGAAATATGAAGAACTCATACTATATATTGAAAATAAACATTTTAAGCACATAAGAGAGTTCTTATATTAAATATTGTTTTTAGATTTCAAAATGAAGAATCTATTGAAAGATGTTTATAAACAATAGAGAATGAACTTTTAATAGTGTAAGGAATCACGATATTTTGAATATGAAAATCACTTGCATGAAAATGCTTGTGGGATATTATAATGATTTCAAAGAGTAATATATATTGAGTTTATCTATTTTGTGTAAAGATTTCCAACTTTTTTTAATTAAACAGAAAAAGGTGGGCTTCCATTCTAGGACTGGCCATGCCCAAAAAAAACAAGACCTTTACAAAGGGGCCATCTAAAATGGCTAACCACCCATGGCCTATGGTATTGAAGCAAAGTTCACCCTATATAAGAACATGCTCACAAGGAGCACAGGATTTGGATCTTGATCTCTCATGTCCGGATCGGTTTTAAAACCGATCTCAAACTCTACCATGTCATATGAAGGATGAAGCCAAGATTGGTTTTAAAATGATCATGGTCTCTCTTCATGGAAAAGATTAAATTTTTGTTAAAACCGATCTTGGACTCTTAGGTCAGTTGGAGGATCATTGATCAAGATCGATTTAAAAACCGATCTTCATGTCGGATGCCAAATGTGGAGGAAGAGAATTTGAGTTTGTTTTTAAAACCGATCATGGTCTCCATCATATCATGTGAAGGTTCAAGCCAAGATCAGTTTTAAAACCGATCTTCATCTCTCAACCATGGTAAAGTTTAACATCAATCATGGAGTCTTATGCATGGTGGAGGATAAAAGTTCAAGGTCGAATGAAGGATGAAAGTTTGAGATCGGTTTTAAAACCGATCTTAATCTCTCATGCCAAATGAAGGATGAAAGTTGGCCGAGGGCGATGCACACAACACGAGAGGTAAGTTAGACTTTAGGTTTTTAAAATTTTAGGTTAGTACGTTAGACGTTAGTAAAGTCTAAAGACTCTAATGTTAGTTGGAATAGCTATAACATTAGTACAGTCTAAACGTGAGACGTTAGTTTAGACTAGCTTAAAGTACTTTAGATTAGACGTTAGTTTAGATTAGCTTAAATTAGATGTTAGTTTAGATTAGTCTACGTTAGTTAATGTTTAGGTTAGTCTAGGTTAAATAACGTTTAGGTTAGTCTAGGTTAGTTAATGTTTAGGTTAGTCTAGGTTAGTTTACATTTGGGTTAGTCTAGTTTAGTTAATGTTTATGTTAGTCTAGGTTAGTTCTAAATGTTTGGGTCAGTTCTAGACCTTCAGGTTAGTTTATAACGTTAAGGTTAGTAATGCTAGGTTATTTTATATAAAATATAAAATAAAATAACATCAAATAAAATAAATTTTAATATATAGTTTACTAGTATATCAAAATATAAATAAATAACAAATATTTTATTGTGTAAGTATATAAATATAGAATATATTCGAAATATGTGTTAATATTCTATAAATATTTTACTCATATTTTATTTGTTAAAGTACGATGAACTTCTAAAATCTATTATTAAAATTTTAGTATTCTATATACCTAGCACTAAACTGATAATATACTTTAGCTTTCATAATAAAATACTAAATAAAGAAAAAAATAAAATCTTTCATCCCTAAAAAGAGACCTTGATCGGTTCCAAAAGCTATCTCGGCTTCATCCCCTACCGAACATGGTATAGGCCATGATTGATTTTAAAACTAATCTTTGTTTCCTCCTTGACAATACTATGGAGGCCATGATCTCAAGCTTATCCTTCTTCCAGTTTTAAAACCGATCTCCGTACAAGCATAATCATATAGATATAAGATGGTGTTTGAAAGGCATCTTTTCCTCAATATATCATTGATTTGTCATGGTCTGGACACCCATTGTTAGTAGCATCTTAGATTACTCAAATGAGTAAAAGCTTGAGACTATAGAACACACTCAGCAGTTGGTTGGGAAAAAAGTTTGAAGAGGTAACTTACCATGAAACTTATAATGCAAGGTACTAGTATCAAAAGGGAGACTTAATCAAACCTGAGATAATGTATATGCATCAAGCCTATTGCTAGCTTGCCCCATGCATGCACGTGATAAATTTGTAGTGAAAGGGCTTGCATACATGCTACCATAACTCCAAATTACTGGCTTAAGGCTTTGCTCTTAATCTTCCCATCAGAGATCGATTTTAAAACCAGTCTTGGTTGGGGGATCAAAGGGAGGAAAGTGAAAGCATTTGTCCTCCATTGAAATCAATCTTCTTCAGATTTGAATCAATCTTCTTTGGATTTGAAGGACCATGGCTTTGGTCTTAATCTTCCCATCAAAGATGGGTTTAAAAACTGGTCTTAGTTTCAAAACTGATGTTTGATAGGAAGATTAAGAGCAAATCCCTATTGTTTCAAATCCAAGGTCACCCCTAAATCCAAGTTTTCATTCACCAAGATCGGTTTTAAAACCAGTCTAGACCTAGCCTTTTTTTGTTGTCCTTCCCTTCCTTCCTTTTCTTTTGTTATCTCTCTATCCCCAAGAAGATCAAAGACAAGGCCTTTTAGGTCACCGAAGATCAGTTTAAAAACCGATCTTGGAATGAGCTCAAATGCTAATGTTAAATTTTGGCATTTAAATTTGACACCTTCTTGCAATCTTAGTCATTCTAAATGCAAAATAAATTATGCACATGAAAGGTGGTAGTGTTTGGGTTTTTATTGTGTTTTGTTTTTGTTGATTTGGCATTGCGTTGTGAAATAGGACATGGCAAAAGTAAGAGTACCAAAATGTCGACTAAGAAGTCAAAAGGAAAGAGAGTAAGTGGAAAGACTGGTGATAGTAGTCCACCAACCAGCAAGAAGATCAAGCCCTCCCAGGATGTTTGTAATGGTTGCAATGATCCATAGTGGGGATGGTATGTGGACACATATAGTGAAAGCGGAAAACCTTTCAAGAAGGTCCACTTGTTTGTTAGAAGAAATGATTGTTTAAAATTCAAAGATGTTGGGGCATGTAATAGGAGTAAATAAGGGTATAGTGGGTCAAGAAGGTGATGAAGTAGTCTTCCTCCAAGTCAGCTTCTTAAAACTCTCCTACCTATCACCCAGCACATTCTGATGAGTCAAAACATAAGAAGGGCAAGAAGGATTCCATGGATAGAATTGATTGGAATATTATGATTGATGAAAACACAACTCTAGACATGATTGTTAACCCTATCAATACAATTGATCAGACCATTAAAATGCCAAGAAAAATAGGTGAGGGTAATGTAAAACAAGAAAATACTGAGCAGATACATGAAATAGCCTTCGTGACTATCGCTAAAGTAGAGCCATTGAGAATAGCACCATCGGAAGAAGACATTATTGGTTGGAAGGAGAAAGGAAAGGGGATACACGATTTTCAACAGCACTATCCTTTTGATCTAGATGGGTTCTCAATCCCTATTTTAAATTGTACACAAGCCAATTGATTACATGTATAGGCCCCTAGTGGAACAACACGTTTGCAATTTGGTCAAAGAATTCTGCATGAATCCAAGAGACTGCTCCATAAAAGCAAATGTGATGCCTTATGATCCAAACACTAATTTGCCACTAACTAATGTGACATTTAAAGACATATACACCTATGCTTATTGGGTGCTATTAGGCCATCACTCAATTGAAGTAGCTAAAATTTTACAACTGAGTGATTTTCTAGCAGTTAAAGAAATCAAAGGTGTTTATGCAAGAAGAACCGTAAGAATAGTATTGAATTGTCCAAAGCATATGTGTCGGCTAGGTTTGCGAAAGTTGAATGAGGAACTTCAAAAGAACATAAAGGATGCACCTTATGCAAAGCAACTGAAGCAACTCCGGAGTCAGTGGGTTGCACTTGGGAGACCAGAGAAGCCTAAAGCTGGAGCTGCTAAAGGACACCAATCACAAAAATAATGGGATGTAAGCATTTCTTCTATAATTCTGTTTTTAAAAGTTTCTATCTTCGTGATATTATTTATTAAATGTACAAGATCGGTTTTAAAACCAATCTCGAGAGAAGTATGTGATTCCATGTTGTTGTATCTGCTTTCTCTTCCTTGTGTAAGCTTTTAAGACCGATCTTGAGAGCAGTGTGTCATATATGCTATATTGGTGTCATGCATGAATTTATTGATACTGTGCATTTGTCTTTTGGAAAGAGTTTCAACCAATATGTTCTTATGATTATATGTTCAGATGATCTCTTCCAAGGATGGATGGATATCATGCATAGATATGTTAAGGGAAATTTGCCAAATCAAAAGGGTCGAGTATCAGTCCAAGAGATGAGCACAACACAAATTGCTACTTTTGGTAAAGTGGGAGAAATCAATCAAGCAAAGGGCACTAAAAGACAAGGACCGACAATGTTTCATTGTTTGTTGGGCATGGAGGACTCTGTGATATCCACTTCACTGCATGAAATCTTAGAGAAAATTGTGATTTTATCTAGCTCCAAGTCATCAAGCATCAAAACCATGGATGAAAGGTGTTGGGAAATGAAAAGTGACAAAGTCCTTTAGCTAGACATTTCTACTTTCCTCAAGGCAAAGTCACAAGACAATCTAGGTAAGAGTTGGGAGGAGATGAAACTATTTTATGACATCACTGATGATAGGTATCAGACTATATTTTAATATTGCAACGAGTGGCTGAAAGACCGCTTAAATCCTAGCAAGAAGACAGCTGCAATGCTACCTCAAACTGATTTGACATTCCTTTGGATACATAACTCTAAACTTGGTACCTCTAGTCAAAGTGTGAAAGAAATTCCATGGAAGACCATACATGTGGGAGGCAAGTTAGAGGGACTAGAGAGTGTGAATCGATACGCAAAAGAACAACGAATTGGAGTAGTTGTTCTTGATACATAGGCATTGCTGGAGCAAGAGTGGAATGTGTCTTTCTTTGAAATATTCTTTGTAATGCTAAATGAAATAACACATGAAGCACCTAAATATGGATTACTTGCCTTTGTTTTGGTAAAAAATATATCATATTTGTTGGAAGCAATCAAAGGCTCACAATTGCAGTTCAAGTATCAAGTGGGTGCATATGACATAGAGTCTTCCCAAGATTCTTTGTCTAAAGATGCTCTTGGAGATTTGGTTGTTTCGGGTGTGGTTTACAAAGATCACGTTTTTAAATGTAAGCATGGACAACATTCATTGAATCCTAACATCACACCTTGATACTTTCACATGCCATATTGATATAGATGGAAATCCCCTGCATATAGAAATACCACATAGGGAAAAATCAGATGAGTTAATGGAACACATTCAATGTTCTCCATCTATGAGAACAAAGAAATTACTTGTACTTGACCTGAATGGAATTTTTATCCTCAAGGCCACTAAACCTTCCGATCAACACAAAAGCATGAAAATTCATAAGAGAACATGGATTGTGCTTCAAAATGAATGTGCTCAATTCTTGGATAGATTGTTTGAGCACTTTCATGTATGCCTATGGTCAACTGCGATAATCAAAAATGTGAATTACATGGTTCATTTGATGGAGAAGCTTGCAGCGAAACAATTTCCATTCTACAAAATTATGGGGCAAGATCAATGCTACAAATCACTTATAGAGATATTAAATAGACCAGACAAGCCAGGCATTCAATGCATGTTTAAGACCTTGCTTGCCATTTGGGCAAATGATAGAATTTAATCCTATTAACACCTTGCTTATTGATGATTGTCCATTTAAGGGTTGTGTAAACCTGGAAGAAAATGGTATATATCTAGATACTTTTGACATAGGTGAGACTGATGACATATTGAATGTTGAACTTCTACCTTATCTCCTCTAATTGAGAGATGCGTTAAATATAAGAAATATTATCAAGCTTGATGGTTATGGAAATGAACCAATACATATAGATCATCATCAGTATATGTATTTCAAAGAAGTGATTTTGGAGTGGGAGGAGTTCACTACAAAGTACATAAAACACTTCTTGGAGGAAACTACTCCAAGACGAAAGATTAGTTCGACCAACTCAAGTCATTTTGAGATCGTCCAAGTTAATAATTGAAGGGGAGATGCTTGTGAGCCAGATAAGGAAAAATAATCAAAAGGCCAAGAACAAGAGCTCAAAAGATGCCCAGCTACCTTGGATTCTTCTAAACTAGATCTCTTAAAGAGGACAAAGTGGCTAAATTCTTTGAATGAGATGCAAGCTTGTTTGTATGCCTTGAAATTGGGTTACGATCAACCATATATCCCTGGAACTTCAGCCAAAGTGTACATAACAAGACTACAAGCTTCACTTGCATTAAACATGCAATAAATCTTTGAGAATGGTAATTACTCATATTATTTGCAAATTTGTGATGCATCATTTTTGTAATTTCCTTTACTTCTCAATATTTATGTGTAAATATTCAATAACTCATCATTCTTTTTCTTTTACGCACAGGGTTGGAAGACATGCTGGAAGAATTGAAGAATAAAGTAATTCTTCACTTTGATTCTAAGTTGAATGTCTTGTGGAATCAAGATCTACCGATATCAATTGCTTCTATATTCAAGCTCAATGGTGTTGAATTTGAAGTGAAGACATCATCAATTGTAGGAGCAGGCTATGGCTTGTTTGTACATACGGATGTAAAAGCAAAGAAAGACCTTTTGATATTCAATAGCCCAAAGTATCATATCACCGATTCGGAACTTTTCCAAGTCCACTTCATAGATGCATGCCACACGAGGAGGGTGGATATTTATGTCACTTCTCGACGAGTTTAAGGATTTGGTGCCTAGTCCTCCACTCATTATGGCTACCAATTGGCGAGATCTCTTTCTTAATCTTCATGTCGACCTTCAATGGCTGATTGTCCAGTGCATTGTTCAAGGAGACAATGGGTGGGATGATACACCATGGTTGATTCAAGGTGAAGAACTATTGATATGGTGGGAGAGCTTGGTTTTAATTCTACTCATTGTGTGGTGATCAAGCTACTTGCTGCTTTGGAGGTAATTAAAAAGGTGTCCTTCATCAAAGGGTGGGATGCTTCCCAAGCTTGGGGGGAGATTTGGCACATCTGCTTGTTGATTCCTGTGGATAAGCTCATCTTGAATGGTTTATTCTCAATCTCACTACAAAGGTTTCTAGGCCTCGGCTATGGTTGGCAAACTTGAAGTAGTCAGAAGGTGATACAGTGCATCGATATGTGGATTGAACGACCGTGCTCCTAGACCATTTAATTGCCATGCACGAGGACAATGCCAGATTTTGAGCTGGAATGACTCAGCATGTGTTGGGCTACCTTGTAGTAGGAGCAAGTGATAAATTTTGCCTCAAGCTTAAATGGGAGAATCCAGAAACAATGGTGCTAGCACATGAGATTGCTCAAAAGTTTGATAAAGTTCAATCTGACCCCGCTTCAAGGAAGATGATTGTCCCTCCACAACCCCCTCAATTCTTGCAACAACAACCTGGGGGGTCTAACTCAGGGGCATACCCCCACCCCTCATTAGGGATGTATCCACCGCCTCCACCTCAAATGTATGGTCCTCCCTTAGATGCTTACCCTCAACAAGTTGTATATTCTCACCCTCCGCCTCAAAGATTTCCCCAGCCTCGCCCACGAGCCCCCCTCCTTTCTACTCCCTCGGCCCCTTCAGCTAAAGAGGCCCCCCGTGCAATAGAACCTGGAGTCAATGACCTAGCCAAGGCCCCGAATGATCTTTGGCTTGAGATGGTGGGCATCAGAAATCAAGCAAACCTCCCTCCAAGAGACTGTGCTAATGTATGCTATGAGTCCCATCAGAAGGGTCATTATTGCACGGAATGTCCCAATATTCCAAGGGTGAATCTTCTAAGTGAATTAGGCACTGAGGGTTCTGACATAGAGATCCTTGACCTTGGGAAAATAAGTCATACCACCTCGGACCCCTCTCCAAACCGGGGACCGCGGGCTGCCCCAGGAAGAAGGTGTCCTTCTCAGAGCCCTTAGATGTTGAGATGGTAGACCCACCAATAGAGAAGACTAAAAGATCTCACAGGAGTAAGTGGTCACCCTTGGATTTTCCCATCGGCTCAGGGCAAGAGGACTATTCAGTCATTCAGGACCTTGCTCATCGGTCTTTGAGCATCACGCTCCCTCAACTAATAGTATTAAGCCCTAAGGTGAGACGTGAGTTGGCAAGGGCTCTCAACAAGAAGGAGCAAGAAAAAGGGAAAGGTACGAGAGGTATCTAAAGAAATTGATCGACACCCACATACAATAGATGTCATCATAGATAATTGCCGTGTCAAAAATGTGTGTGTTGATGGGGGAGCTGCATGTAATATCATGGTGCCCGAATCATGAAAAAATTGAATTTCAAATGCACAAGGCATTCCTCCACTCAAATCAAGGTAGTAGATGGTCGACGACTCGCCACCCTGGGAGTCATTGAGGATTTGCCCATCACTATCAATGGGTTGACCACCACCGTCAATTTCTATGTAGTGGACATCGAAGATACAGGCAGGAGTTACCCAGCCATACTCGAGAGACCATGGTTGAGAAAGAGTGATGTAGTCAGCTATTGGAAGATAGGACACATGTCTTTTGGTGCTTCTAAAGAGAAGATCCCGGTGCAACCAGGTGCCATGGAACCAAAAGAAGAAGAGGAGCAAGACAGTGATACTCTCTCATCCTCGGTGTCTCAATCAATGGAAGGATCAGACGGGGGGGAGGAGTTCTCAGATGAGGAAGTTTACATGATGGGGGTGTCTCCAACCTCACCACCTATAGAAAAGGTAACAACTAGTCCTCAATAGCTTGAATCTATGCTTTCCCCAAACCTCACTCCAAGTGAGAAAGATGAGCTCCTAGAAATGTTTAGAGATTTCCCTGACCTTTTTGCAACTAGCTACCACCACCTTCGCCATGTGACTGTCATAGAACACAAGATAGAGCTGAAGCCTGATGCGAAGCCTGTGGCTCAAAAGTATCAAAGATTAGGGCCCCTATAGACCGATGCTTTGCGCTCATAGTTGCAGAAACTTATAGAAGCTGGGTTTATTGTTCTAGTTCACAATACTGAATGGGTTTCACCAGTAGTAGTCAGCCCAAAGAAAAACAACAAGTGGCAGGTCTACATCGACTATAAGAAACTCAATACAGCCACCAAGAGGGACCATCATCCTCTTCCCTTTCAAGGCCTCATCCTTGAAAGGGTAAGTGGTCATGAGATGTATACTTTCTGTGATGGTGACTCTGGGTTTTATCAAATCAGAATTGCTAAAGAAGATGTGCTCAAAATCACATTTGCCACACCCTGGGGGACATTTGCATTCAAAGTAATGCCATTTGGCCTCACCAATGCTGCTGCTACCTTTCAAATATTTATGCAAATGGTGTTTGCTCCTTATTTGAAGGATTTCTTGGACATGTTTTTGAATGATTTTTGTATATTCTCGTCACGTAAGAAGCACGTCATGAAGGTTCGGTTGGCCTTCCAAAGGGTCAATGATGCAAATGGTAGTCTCAACCATGAGAAATGCACCATTGGAGCCACTCAAGGGAGGTTACTGGGACATATTGTCTCATCTGAGGGCGTCAAGCCTGACCCCGAGAAGGTAGAAGCCATCCTCAAGCTCTCCCCACCAACAACCAAATGTCAAGTACGCTCATTTGTCAATCTAGCAGGATACTATTACGGCTTCATTGATCAATATGCTGCTTTGACACGACCCATGAATATGCTATTAAAAGATGGGGTTGATTTCTCTTGGGATGAGGATTGTGATCATGGGTTTGCACAAATCAAGAATGCATTGGCTTCATAACCAATTCTACACAATCCAGATTGGTCAAAGGCTTTCTATATGAATCCTGGGTTTGGTGAGCACATGCTAGCAAGTATTCTTCTCCAGCAAGGGGAGGATCGGTTCATGTATCCTGTTCGATTTGCTTCTCGACAATTGCTCGACATTGAGCGACACTATTTAGAGGCTGACAAGCATGCCTTCTCTTTGGTGTTCTACATTGAGAAATTTAAGCATTATGTGGTTGGAAAGTCCATCATTATACTCACTAGCACTAGTCTTGCAAAGCAGGTTCTTCAATCACCAAACCCCATGGGCCGGTTGGCCAAATGGTTGGCAGTTTTACAAGAATATGATTTTTCTTTCAAAATTGTAAAAGGGGTTGTTCCAACTTAAAGAATGCTTTGATTGACTTAGAGGACTGCCTTGATGTAACCCTTGTAGCAGCCATAGAAGTTGGGGATCCATGGTATGGTGGTATCTACAGGTTTCTGACTACTTTCTCCTTTCCTTCAGAAAGTACTAGCTATGAGAGAAAGAAGAACTGCAGAGATAGTATGCGCTACACCCTCTTTGATGGGGTGTTGTACTGTCAAGGCATGGATGGGGTACTAAGACGAGCCATTGATTCTGAAGTACCTAAGGTATTGAAGCATTATCATGATGGATTTTGTCGAGGCCACTATGCCAGTGACTATACAGCTAAGAAGATTTTATATGCTGGGTACTATTGGCTGACCTTGTTCAACAATGTCACTATGCATTGCAAAACTTGTGAACCATGCCAATTCTTTGGTAGGAAGGATTTGCATCCTAGGAAACATCACCCAGTGATGTCCATCCATCTGTTTCAGAAGTGGGGAATAGATTTTGTCAGGCCCTTGCTCATGACTGCCTGCAAAAAAAAGTATCTTTTGGTAGCCACTCAGTATGTCACTAAGTGGGCTGAAGCTATTACCCTCCCCACTGCAAATGCAGTGTGAAATTGCTCATGGATCGCATGGGTATTGATCATCGCATTTCTAGCATCTATTATCCATCATCCATGGGTCAAACGGAGGTGACCAATGGCCTCCTTTGTAAAACCATGGGAAAAATGGCTGCAAGGAATAGGAGCCAGTGGGAACAAAAGGTCACTGAAGCCGTGTGGGCTTACAACATCACTCATAAAATGTCTACATGTCACATTCCTTTTGAGTTAGTGTATGGTACTGAGGCAGTTTTACCACTAGAGATAGAGATTTCGGCCTTGAGATTGGCACAGGAACAGAGGATGACAAAAGATGAACATGTAGAGGCCAGATTGGTACAACTTGAGAAGTTAGATGAAACCCGATGCCTTGCACTAAAAGATCCAAAAGAATCGACAAAAGGCCCGCTTGGATGCTAAGATTTGAAAGGGATGGGAAAGACACTTTGCTGAGGGGGATGTTGTGCTATTCTTTGATAGTAGATTGGACAACCAAGTGGATAAGAAGTTTCTGCCACTATGGACCGGTCCATACAAAGTCATCAAGGAACATAGCAATGGGTCTATACAAGTTCAAGAGCTGCATGAGCCATATGGCAAGAAGGTGATCAACAAGTGTTACCTCAAGCCCTTCTTTGTGCGTGATGGACCCACGCACGGAAATGCTGTGCATTCCCTACCTGGGGGGGGAACTGTTATGGATATATTTGTCTAAGGAAAAAAAGGCATAAATATGTGTGTGTGTTTGTATGTGTGGCAATAGTATAATAAAATATGGTGTGCATAGGGCCCAGGGTTGAGGTGGCAGGGCATGACCATGTGCCACCCTTCCATGTAAGAGGACCCATAAGGTGTGTTGTACATAATCCATGGTAGTAATATTATAAAATGTAAGGTGGCATGGCTCCTCCATGTGCCACCCCTCCACCTAGGCTGCATTTAGTGAGATATGGCTCAAAGTCCATGGGAGAAGTAATATAAAATAGGTGGAGATGGATATTATATTGGGTTATTCCCTCCATATGGGATAGGCCCATGTGGGGGAGGTATAGAAAGTCCAAGAGAGCAAGTTAAATAATGGGAAAAGTAGGATGAGGTGGCAAGATTCCTTGTGCCAACCCTCCACTTGTCCTCCTAGAGGTTTGAACATATTATAAAATTGGGAAGAGACCAAGGGAGTATCATAGACTTGAGATATGGGGCTTCATTTATGTGAAAAAATGAGGCAAAGGGTTGTCGCACACAATTGAGAGTGCGTAACCACCTAGCCCACATGGGAGACTTTTCCACACACACCATGCATGTGGGAGGATGCATTTATTGGGAGAGACCCCCTCTCTTGGCTATAAAAGGAGGGGGCTATTCCTTGATGGGACACGCTCATTCTTGTAAAGCCACCTAGCTAGTACTTTGATATTTCCCTCTCATCCTTCCTTTCAAATAAAGCATGGTCCTCTTCCCTTGATGTCACCATCTTTACATTCATCCTCCCCTCATGTACATGCTTCTCTTCCCCCTCTCCCTTTCCCCTTGTGCCATAGTCTCCCTCTTCATTCCATCCCCTTCTATCCCTTTTCCCCTCCCATGATAATGTTTTGCCCTCACGTTCTCCTTTCCCCTATGGCCCTTGGGCGTTGCCATGCTTAGTGTCTAGCCTCTTGTCTTGATTTCTTTTTTGGCTAATAGCACGCACGCATGCGTGCGCATACACACACACACACATAGGTCTCTTATTTGCTTACATTCTTGGTAGCTACACAAAAAGGCCTAGTCCCCCCCCCCCCCCCACACACACACACAAATCATTTAAAATATTTGTTAAACAGACACACAAAGAAATTTTTCTCCGCCAAAATCTTCTTACTCAAGCACAACCCCCCCCCCCCCCCCCCAATTTTATTTTTTTCTACTTCATTTTGTTAAAAGTTTTTTATCTTCCCTCTTAATTTTTCTTATTCCAATCTACTAATCTCAAAACCCCCCTTTTTTAAATTTTGGTCCCTCTTTTAATTCTTATATCTACTATACCCTTTTTAGACCCCTCTAATTTTCCCCCTCTTGTTATTTTCCTTGTACCTTTTTGAAAATAGTTTAATTTAATTTATTATTATTAATTAGGTACTTTAATCCTCCCCCCTTTTCTCTTTTCCTCTTTAAGCCAACCCCTAATTGTTTCTAACTAATTCTCTTACATTTTTTCCACCTTCTAACTAATTCTCCTACCTAATGTACCCTAGTGTCTTATTTACTTCCAATTATGCTAGTCTGCTATGACTCTCTTAAAAATCGAGGCCCAAAACCCCCCACCATACTCTCATATTAATTATCTACCTAAGTTGTAGGTGACCACCTTACCCCTTATGGCATTGTGCCAATCCACCCTTCCTATCTAAACAGCCATCGCCACCGCGGTCCCTTCCATTAATCACTACGTGTGATCATGAGCTGACTATTTTTCAAGATTTCTCCTTCTTCTTCATTTGCGCCTCCCCTTCATAGCAAGCCTTGCTTTATCCCTCTTCATCTAGTACACCTTCTCAGGACCTTGCTCCCCTCAAAGCTCTTTGGATGGCCGTTCATGGAAGGTGGCCACTGGTAGCTCTTCATGGCGGGTTGCCACCTATAGTTCTTGTCTCAATTTCCAAAGGTACACTTGCTTCGCTACTTGACTACTTTTACCTATGTGAGATTTCTCTTGGCGACACAGCTCCTTGATGCTCTTCTTAGCCACCTCTTTGCTTTGTGCCTCCACCTTCATTCTCCCCTTCTTGTAGCTTGACCTCATGTGCTGTGTTATCTTTTTTTCCTACCTAATGTACACACTAAATTATGTCTTTTGCATAATTTACCTCTTACATCTTCTATGTAACTTACCCCCTTACCTCTCTGTGTTAACAGTGGGCAGAGTCTATGTCTCTTCTCCTCGCCATCAACACACTCATGACAACAGTTGAATGTTGCGGCTCCTTTGTTCCCACCTCGCTACTCTAGTTTTGGGCCTTAATAAAAACTTGGTTAGGGGACTCGTTGGCTGCGTCCAGCTCTAAGGTAGTGTACATTCTACTCACACTTTGCGTGTGCTCTTTGTGCCCTTGTTCAGTTTTCTTTTTTTTGTCCATTGCTTCACTTCGAGTAAGCTGTGCTTACTGCTCTCTAAGCTAGCTCTACTATTAACAATAGCTTTGACTACTACTATAGACATTCTCCATCTCTTACGATCACAAGCTTTCCTTATACCCTCGTTTGATGGTAGTTATGCTCAATCACTTGAGTCTGTCTCTCACAATTTCTTTCTCACAAATTGAAGGATCTTGTTCTTAGCGAGTTCTTTGTCTCACAAACTCTCTCTCAATGGTCTCTTTCTTTTGGTGATCTCTCTAGATGCTCACGTAGGTTGATGTCCTTATAACCACCATTCAACGTTATGGGACAAGCCTTATGCTCTTCAGTTTCACTACTTGCCTGATCTCTTGGCCTTTGTGACTTTCCTTGCTTGCATGGAAGCTTGTATTTCGAGTGTTCTATGGTCACTAGTCTATAGCTCCTTTATCTCTACCTTGTACCACCTTGCCTTACCTTCCACTTTGATGTTCGACATGTTGGGTTGCAGTGCCACTCTAATTACGGTCGCTTTTCACTTTCCCTTATTGATTCTTCAGTTTTTTAACTTCTTCTGACCGTGTTTATTTTCTTATATATATATATATATATATATTGTCCCCCCTTTTTTCCCTCTATTGTTATGTTTAGCTCTTTACTCCCTTATTGCCATTAAGCACTTTAATACATTAAAATTATTTATTTATGTTTTCTTAACTTATTGACTAGTTTTTTTCCCTCCTTCCCCTTTACTTACAATACTAATTTTCTTTAAGGTTATTTTGATAATATGTATATATTTATTTATTACCTTATAATGATGAGAATATACCTTTATTGATATATATAAAGCCCTCGAGGAGCCTTGGTGCATGCAAGCACGACTTTGGGCTAGACGGGGCCCGTGTGTGTGTGTGTGATGGGTGTGTTTGTGTGTGTGTGTGATGGGGGATGCAGCCCCACCCCCCCACAAAAACAAAAGCCATCGAGGGGCCCTGGTGCATACAAGCGTGACTCTGGGCCAAATGGGGCCCTCATCTAGCCCAAAGTCGCGCTTGCGCACACTAGGGCCCCTTGGCGGATTTTTTTTGTTTTTTTTTCCAACCAATCTACCCATAGGCTTGGGTGATGCAAAGTTGATGGCATTAAACGAAATATATTGAATGTGAAATCAAACTAAAATTAATATTTCAAAGAAATCAATGATATTTACAACTTCTTGTCATGAGATCAACTAAAGGATACCACAACTTATGTGAAGATCATAACCCTTGGAAATTTCTTGTTTTCTAATACTCGCAATCTCCCTCCTACAAGTTGCTTGGCAATGCAGAGTTCATGCATATGCTAATTGATCCACTAGATGCACAATTAGATGTAGGACATAAATACCTAGAATGATTTCTTACTATAACTTGTTTAATGCTTAAGTTATGAATTTGCAATCTCCTTTGATGATAGTGGATCATGATTTTGAATTGCACACCTCATAAACAAGCATAGCTTGTTGATGGTGCTCCTAACTCCTTTGTTGTATAACCTTAAAGTGCTATTAGTGTGTGTGTCTGTGTGTGTGATGGGTGATGCATTCCCCTCCAAAAAAACAAAAAAAAGCGCCCGAGGGGCCTTGGTGCACACAGGTGTGATTTTGGGCCTTATCCGTCTGGCCCAAACTCACACCTACGCACACCAGGGCCCCCCGGGGGCTTTTTTTTGTTTTTTTTCCAACCAATCTACTCATAGGCTTGGGTTGCAGATCCTTTGATTTAGTTTTATTCCCATTTCCTTAGGTATAATCTAAGAATTGAGAAGGACTTTTCATATTAAAACCAAGTATGCCAAGCAAGTCATACAATTTTCATTAACCCCTATTTTTCTTTCCTTCCCATTTCATGATTATTATTGAGTTCACTAGTGGCAAAGTCTAACCAGGAACACGTGACACATGAGTTGTTTAGGAAGAAAGCTATATCAAGGCATCTTTTTTCTTTGCCATTTGAACTTGCTTCAACATGCCTCAAAAGAAGTTCCTTTTTCTCATGTGGCATGCCTTGTTGTCTCCACATTACATTAGATACATGTATCACAGACATGTAGAACTACAATAGGTCTAGGTCCTTAGCATCACCCACTCCATATCTATTGTAAGACTTCACCTTGCAGAAGGTTCATGAATCCTATGTGCATTTGCATTAATTGATTCATGCCATTGAATTCTCATGTATGATTCCCCACTATCTTTAATTCCTAGTATCACCAATGTTTCCATTCTTTTATTTACACTCATTTTGTGTACTGTGTTTAAAGCTTTCCTAAAATAAGGAAAATATTATAAGAGGCCAGTTACTTCACAGCTTACAACACCTATTTCATTAATTTTGGACTTTTTCTGTTGTTTTTGTGGATGAAGCCCAAAAATCCTTCCCAAATGAAAACTTTACTTTGTGAAAATATCCTTCTTAAATCAAAATTTTACTTTCTGAAAATATTCTTCCCAAATCAAAAGTTCACTTTATAATACTATCATATTCACATAAAAATATTGTTTTTTTAATTTATACTTTTGCACCAACATGCAAGAATTTGAAATAATCCTATATTAGAAATTCTAGATATATCTAAGTTATTTGTTAATTTAATTATTTTTAATATTTTTCCTTGATGTTTTTCCTTGACATGATAAATTTATAAATCCATGAAAGGAGACTTAAATATTTCATGAAAATAACATTGTCACTCGTAATATGCACAAAATTTTTGAAACTTTTAATAAATAGAAAAAAGACATGATGCCATAAGACCCAAGTTTTGTATTGAACCAAAGAGGTATAATAGTAATTATAGCTATTATTATATGATTACATTGAGAGAGGTTGCTCTCAACTAGAGTCTTTATATCCAAAATGATATAGATTGAACATATGTTTACAATTTAAATTGTTACTCTTAAAGAGCCTCAATTCATGCCATTTGCATAATTTGACTCCCCATTGTCTTATTGCTCAATGTCACGACAGTCCCTTGCCAGGTGCCATCTACATAATTTGACTCCCACTTGTCTTGCCAAGCCTTGCCCCTTGGGTGCATTGACTCCCCATTGTCTTATTGCTTAATGCGATAGTCCCTTGCCAAGTGCCATCTACATTAACTCCCTATTGTCTTGCTAAGCCTTGACCCTTGGGTGACATCCAGTGCAAAATACAGGTGCCATCTGCATTAACTCCCACAAGTTGTCTTGCCAAGCCTTGCCCCTTGGGTGCATTGACTCCCCATTGTCTTATTGCTCAATGTGATAGTCCCTTGCCAAGTGCCATCTGCATTAACTCCCTATTGTCTTGGCAAGCCTTGACCTTGGGTGACATCCAGTGCATATTTTGACTCTCATTTGACATAGGAGGTGATGACTCTGATTATAATTGTCTTGGATTGGCTTCTTGCCTAGTACCCAAATAAAATCCTTCAATGGACTTCAATACAAAGCTTTAATCATGGACATTCTTCATTTGCGTTGTCTCCTTCTACTTCCTCCATGGCGAGCATCCTTAAAAATTCGTGTATATGCGAAATAGTTTGCTGTGGTATTTTTATTTTTCCTTCTACCTCATATCCCATGCGCTTCTTTGATTTCTTTGCCCTTGAATGCCAAGACACTATGATTGTCTCTGTCGAAACTTGAGTGACCGCTTCATTATTTGGGACCCACTCCTTCATTATACAATTATTATACAATGTGTTGTTATCCATATTCTCCTTCTGCCCTTTGGCTCATACCATACCGCTATAAATGTTGTAGCTCTCCCTTGGTCATCTCTTTGCACATCAACTACTTTTGCAACCCAAAACTTCACATTCTCATATTCATCATCCGATGGCCGAACCACAACAAAACAGTCGACCTCTATATCTACTTGTAGCATAAACTTTCTCTTCTTCGGCCCACAATATGGACATGGGAGTAATGATACAAATTCATTTTCAAAGACTGGAGCTGGGTGCAAATCGTTATGAACATTTGGCCAAAACATATTACATTCTTCCTTGACATCCTTTGAGCCTCGCATTCTCTCAAGGTCCTTTATTAAATTTTGTGTCTTGTTAATTACAGTGGTAGTGTGTTCTCTCCAAGTAGGCTTCGAATTAGGATATCTCCGGAGCATTTCCTCTTTGTATGTAATATATGCTTTTAATCCTTCTATTTCACAGGTAGACCTCTCATTGAATTCTTGTATAGGAGCCCATGTTGGATACCTTTCCTTGCTGGGAATTGAAGTTAAGAGACTGTAAGGTTCTTCAGGTTCCCATTTTGTATCATGAGAATACTATTGCCATTGCATTACAGGTTTTTCATCTTTTAAAAAAAATGAAAGTAGTGTGGATTGGTATGACCTGTCAATGCATCACCACCCATTTGTATGAAAGGTATAATGAAGCTCTTCCAATCATACATTCTTTCGAGCCTCTCACATACTGTACTTTCCTTATGACCACCAACTTGCCTGCCACATCTTCTTACCAAGTCATCTATTGTCTCCACATCCTTGTGTTTAAGCTCCCTTGAGACTGTGCTAAAAACCTAATCGATATCCTCATGTGTATGCCCAACATACAAAAATCCACATTCGACCTCATTGAAGATTCGATGAGCAACTAGCATGGAGCAGAATGCAAACATGAGTACATTCTTATTTTCTCGCCAGCAATTATCAGCTTGTATTCTCAAAGTCAGTGGTAGGCGACCTTTTTCTGCATGTATATTGCGAATTGCCTTCATAATAGATGTTATAACTTGATTGCTATCATGTAGATGCAAGGAATCAATCCATATATTTGCAAAGAACTTAATTCCATGCACTAACACTCCACATAGATGTGTCTTTAGCTCAGGGGGGTCAGTCATCATATGTAATCGTATCACGTGAGTTCAACAAAAGGATATTTTTAATACCTAAATTTTACAAAAATTAATTTACATAAGGGAGTTTTTAAAATGATTTTGGAAAAAATTTATAGATTTATATAGAAAAAGAGTACATTTTATTAATGGAAAAATTACAGATAAGGGATTTTACAAATAGTCCTTGAACGCACATGATATAGATGGTTTACACATAGTGACCCCCCCGAGGTCTTTAGAAAGTGCTTTCCTTGTAATTTAGGTGGAGTGGCAACAAAACGAGGCAATGTTGTTGTATTCTGATCCATGCCATCTACAATAAGGCACATGTAGTCATCGAGATGCGAAATAGCTTGCTCCTTCCAAAATGCATATTTTTGTCTGGAATGTCGAATAAGGTCATGATGAGATTTTTGGTTTTTTTTGTATAATTCCCTTTGATTTGGACATGTTGCACTCTCAATTGCTCGCTTTAAATCATCACAAACATTGCACTTTGACATTCTTTGCCTCCTTGGGATTTTAACATATCCAAAGTTCTTCTTCCAAAGAGTATACAAAGTATGAGAAGAAGCTACGGCATCCCCTCTTTGCATTTGCTTTTCTGCAATAGAGCCAAATACTTCGAGCTTTGTCAAGCCCATTGAAAGGTGCATTTCAATGATCGCGTCACCGTTAGAGAGTTTGGTAGGTATATGGGGTTGAGGTAAAGCATTTTCATGTATGAAGTCTTGCAAAATTGCTGCTGTTCTGACAGTTGAGATTCTTGATTTGGACCTTCCTCTATTACCGTGAATGCTAAATTTTGTGCCGCCCTTTGCCTTGGTGACTAAATCCCAATATGTACCATGGGATAATCCAGTAATATTGTGATATGCCTTATTGCAAATCCTTTTTCCATTTACGAGAGGTTTTACCTTTTGTCTTGAACTTAGTCTTTTATTGCCATTCTGAAGAAAGCAAGAGAGACTTGTGAGAAGGTATTCATTTCTTTCGCTTCCTCTTCTTTGCCACACGTGTCCTCTACATTCCCTGATGTCTACAAGATCAATGAAGCGCATACATCTTTGCTTGCAACATAGATACCCCAAGGCATTTAACAGTTCTCCTCCTTCATTACTCTCTTCCTCTTTGGTTGCTTTTGTGGATCTGCCTGGATTTGCTTTCTCTTCATGCATATGTATGACCGTTTTCGTTCCTCGTGCACGTTGTTATCTGTATTTATGCACTTCTTCTCCTCACATTTGTTTGTAACCAAGCATCCATGATTGGTCATTGCATCCTTGTCCATATCACAATCAAAGTTAAATATTGAATAATCCTCTGTTGATCTCATCCTCATTTTTAACATACTCTTAGGACCATTCAATGAATTCAATATTCTACGAGAGTATTGAGAACCTTGAAACTCTTCCACTCCTGAGAGAACATCACTCATTGGGACATCTTGCATGGCTTTCACAAATCCACAAGCTTGATTGACACCAGGTTTGTTAATATGCATGAACTCATCCACACTTGACAAGACATCGCTATTGAAAGCTTTGCCCTTCTCACTGTGCAAGAATTCATCCACCCCAGATAAGGCTTCACTTCTAAAATCATTTTGTTTCTCGGAACCAATGAACTCATCCACTCCAGATAAGATGTCACTTCTATAATTGAATATATTGAAATTATTCACATTTGAAGTGATAGAGCCTAGCACATGGGCACGCTTCTTAGGTCCTTTGATATTGTAGTATACCTTGTCTTTATCATTGAAAAACATGTGCCTCTTTGTCATGTTTAAAAATTGCATGCTCCATCTCATATTCTTGCCTACCTCATAGTAGGGATCACATAGGATGTTATGTTATCAACCATACCATCATTAGTGACCTTTAGAATCCTCATCTGTGCAAATGACCATTGCTCCACTTGTTCAAATCCCAATACTTCACCTTCTGCTATAGTCTTATTTGCAAATGATCTCATTTGTAAAATGTCCCCTATAGTAAAATCCAAGGTGGTGCACTTTATATTCTTGATAATGTCTGTTGTATAAGTCTCATCTTTGTCCCATTCTATAAATGATTTGTTGGATGTATTGTAGGGAATAACATCTCCAAGTGTTTCCATATCTCCACATTTATACTTTAGCTCAACATGTGTGCTAAGAATCTTTGATATAGTAAGTGCCACCTTATCTTCGCCAAGTCTTCGAAAGTGGCAAACTGAATTGGGATCACTATCATGGATTGTAGCAAATGCAACTACTTCTCTTTTGCTACATAAAATCACATCCATCCCTGGAAAAAAATCTATAGCCATCTCTTTTGTGAGAGTCCTTCACAAGCAAGCTGCAGTAGCAACAATTACATAAATATTAGTCTCTTTTTAATAATCTACTCATTTATTATAATTTTTAATTAGTACTTAATTTATTGGTGGGAGAAGTTATCCGATCAAGTACTCATCAGATGGACATGCCCAGTTATCCTTTGCATGGTCGATCGACATTAAATACTATTTTTGCTCTAGTGTCATGCACATCCGTAAAAAAACACGAGCCTGCTAGGTATGTTATCCAATTAAGCACTTATGGGATGGGTGTGCCACTTTGCATGTAAGTCAATTCTACCTAGTTGAAGGTGTGTGCAAAGTATTGTGCCCATCGGATATGCTTTGCATTGTCGATCAAGCATAAAACACCGTTTTTGCCTTAGTGTCATGCACAACCACCATGAAAAAACACGGCCCTAAGTGTGTTAATCAAACAAGTACTTATTGGATGGGGGCTCCACTTTTCATGCAAGTCCGTTTCAACTAGGTTGAGATGCGTGCAAAGTATTGTCACCATCAGATATGCTTTGCATGGTCGATTATGCATTATACAACGTTCTTCCCGTAGTGATATGCACATCTGCAAAAAAACACGCCCTTAGGTATGTTATCTGACCAAGTACTTATCAGATGGGTGTGACTCTTTGAAAAAATTTCAATACCACCTAGGTTAAGGTGCAGGAAAAGTATTGTTCCCATTGAATATGCTTTGCATGGTCGATCGAGCATTTAATACTATTTTTGCTCTAGTGTCATGCACATCTGTAAAAAAAAACACGTTGCTAGGTGTGTTATCCGATCAAGTACTTATGCGATGGGAATGCCACTTTGCATGTAAGTCAATTCCACCTGGTTGAAGGTGTATGCAAAGTATTGTGCCCATCAGATATGCTTTGCATTGTGGATCAAGTATAAAACACCGTTTTTGCCTTAGTGTCATGCACAACCATATAAAAACACAGCCCTAGGTGTGTTATTCAAACAAGTACTTATCGGAAGGGGGCTCCACTTTGCACGCAAGTCCATTTCAACTACGTTGAGCTGCGTCAAAGTATTGTCACCATCGGATATGCTTTGCATGGTCGATCACGCATTATACACCATTTTTCCTGAGTGATATGCACATCCGAAAAAAACATGCCCTTAGGTGTGTTATCTGACCAAGTACTTATCGAATGGGTGTGCGTCTTTGAGAACATTTCAATACCACCTAGTTTGAGGTGTACGAAAAGTGTTTTGCCCATCGGATATCCTTTGCATGATCGATCGAGCAATAAATACTATTTTTGCTCTAGTGTCATGCACATCCGGAAAAAAACACACTGCTAGGTATGTTATCTGATCAAGACTTATGGGATGGGAGTGCCACTTTGCATGGAAGTCAATTCCACCTAGTTGAAGGTGTGTGCAAAGTATTGTGCCCATCGGATATGCTTTGCATTGTTGATCAAGCATAAAACAACATTTTTTCCTTAGTGTCATGCACAACCATGAAAAACACGATTAAAATCAAAGAATCATTCTTTTAGTGGAGGAATACAAACTCATATCACAAAGCATAGAGCATTTTTTACACAAGGTACTAACTCAATGTCTATTAGTTCTTTCACAAAACAAATTGAAACATAATGTTTTGCAAATCGAATCTAACCAAATAGTATCCAAATATAAATCAGAATGTAGGTACAAATGTTTTAGCTGAGCATTTGTGTCTGCAACTCTAATTAACAAGATCACCTAGATTCACTAAGGGTTGTCTATGCAATAAAATTGAATCAAGTTGGCTAAGAATGCCCTTGCAGCATTAGCAGTGATTCCCCTTTCCTTGCATCCAAGAACCATATCAAAGCGTTTTGCCTCACTATCTTTCAATGGCCCTATTTTGGCAATTTTTCCCAGCATGCATTCTTCCTCTTCATTCAATGTAACATGTTGAGCATGCACCATACTTCTTGTAGTAGGACAAGTCCCTCTCACTCTAGTTTTGGTTATAGGTGAAGCAATACCTTTCTTTGTGTCGTTTTTTGAACTATAAGTAGACATATGAGATTCGACATTCATCCTTTCGAGCACTTCTTTGTTTTTTTCTTTGAATTCAAGGATCACTGGTTGAAAATAATAGAACATATCATGCCCTTCGACAATCAGAGCTTGACCAAATCTGTTAGAAGAGATGGCACTGTGCACATCTACTGCATCATCTAGCATCTATAGGTATGGCAATAACTCATGAAGCAAAATAGAATCACCACAATCTATATCAAATTTTGGAGGGAAAATGCAATTTTCTGCTAGATTAACACAACCTGTGTAAGGCAAAACATCAATGAACACTGTTCTTGCTGGTTTGCATTCCTCTTCGAAACAACACCACACTCTCATTAATGGTTTAAACTCCGCTTCCACATTCATCCTATCTGGTCGAATGATTCTACTCTTTGTATGCTTATGGCATGCCATCGCACCCCAAACCATAAAGAACTGTAACTTTCTATTAACATGATGCTCCAAAGTGTCCAACATGTGTTGCACCATGCCCTTTTCTCCTCTAGTGGACCAAATGCCAACATGGCAGTGATCGAGCAACCATTGTAGAAACTCTAAATACCCAGGATGGAGAAGAAGCCAATGCTTCCTATTGTGCAAGCTCAGATGTTGTTTGACTTCAAAAAACAATGCTTAAGCAATAACCCTTTCAAATCTATTATCCCTGCTAGTCTTATTTTTGTTATCACCTCTTTTAACATTATTTCTGAGGGTGACATTATGTCTTCTCCTTTACCTTCTAAGATTTCTTCCTGCACCTTGACTTCATATAATGACATTGCATCTTCTCCTTTACCTTCTAAGCTTGCATCCACATTTGTCAATGGAACATTAACTCCAGACATTGCATCCTCAACATTTTCAATCAACCATGTTGAGCTTGGAACTTGCATCCTAATGTTCAAATTAGGCACATAATGAATCATTGGATCAGGTGTCACATATACAAGCAATGCTTCTAGCGATGTGAAATTGAGATGGCCAAGATTTGTTGATAAACAAGGAAATGAAATTCATAGGTAGAAACAAAAACTGAAGATTGAGTTGGAAAACCAAATTGTCAAACTTAAGGTTGTGTGCTCTCAATGAAATTTGTTTTAGTGAAAGCATTCATGTTTTTCCTTTTCAAAACAAAATTGGATTACTAAAAAAAAGAAAGCATTCATGTTCATATGCATAGTATATTCCCTAAAGTTGTTGAATCTATACCCTTTCAAGTTATTTTAATCCCCAAAACTACGTATCCTTACAATGCCAAAAACCTTTGCATAATAGATAGAGTAGAGTCCAACACTATCTAGCATTGCTCAAGTGTTCCCACTAAGAAAATATATGGCCAAGCGGCCAAAACATATTTGAGCATTCATATGAAGTGAATAAGGATAGAAACAACAATTTACACTAATTCATTCATCACAAAACATATTCAAGAATACATATGTTCATGTTTGAATTATGGCAATGAGATAGAAGAAATTTCCAAGTAATATTAAAAGATCCTTGGAACGAAATTAATTCATCATATGGAGAATATAGCAAGATAACATATGGAAAACATGAACACCATATAAAAGGACAATTTCAAGGACCTATTGCTTCCTCTTCTATTTCCCAAAACTTTGAAGCATGTTTTTGTAAATGCTCACGCTGCTGTTCATTGAAGGGTTGAAGCTCTTTTTGTCCTATTATGGTATCAATTTCTTTATCCCCTCCACTTTCAGTTGTATCATCTTCTTTTAGTACCCCCTTTATTGCCAATATTGGTTCTTGCAAGCCAGCCCATTGTCAAATTTCATGATTACTGTAAGCATACGTGCAACAAATACTTTCCACCTTTGCCAACTCCTCATAAGTCTCAAAAACTGAAACAACATGCCTCTTACAAGAAAGAGACTCTCTAGCAGCAAGCCCCTTAGAGAACAAGTCCAATACATACTCATCTTCTCGACAAAAACCCATGATCGTGTCTTTCATGATACTTGAACATTTTCTTTTCAAGGACAATTCAATGTCAAATTCATCATCATCATCCTCATCATCATCATCCTCGTCACCTGGTTCTTCTGCATCACTTGATTTTTCATATTTTTCATCCGCAACATATATTGATGGCTTACATTGTGCATTGGTATAGCACTCAATATCGTTGAAATGCTTTTCCTTGCTTACCAGTACACAGGCAATTAAGCCATCCATAGATCCAGTGACAAATATATCTGTAGTTTCAAAATTAAGGCAACCAAAGTGTATTTTATATTATCCGCATGTCTTATTTAATGCATTCTTCAAACATGATACATGATCCATGGTCAAGAACACCACAAGAAGGAATTGCACTGGGGGAGAAGCGATTGTCATCAAGCATTTCAAGAAACACTCAAAGCGATCCTTGTTCCAATTTCTACTTCTGCTTGCTCCATACATTACATCCAAAAAAGCAACCCCTATTGCCATTGGCTCTTAGTACACATTATGTATAAATTCCATTCCCTCCATGTTTGAACTGATTGTGTAGAACCTCCAAGGCCGGGTGGAATTTGGTCCATGACTTGAACCTTCACTTTGTCCCATAATCCACCTCAGATACCCCTTTGCAGCATCAAGTAATGGTGGAGTTTCCTTGCCCTATTGAAGCTTCAGTTTTAACCATAAATTAGAGCAACTACGAATCCAATGATACAATTGTGGAGTAATTTTAAAATGTAATCTGCACTCATCCCAATTTTTTAACATTAAAGAAGGCCGTTCTACCAATATAAACATATAAAGTTCTTCTTGTAGTGTAGCATCTCTCTTGATTTGCATAGCTCGTCCTTCAATATCAAGAATCATGGCATTAGTCTTTGTTTTAGTTATGACTACTCTACCCTCCTTAATGTCATTTTGAATTTGACCAATTTGATCATCACTCAATCCACGCAAGCATCTAAACATTGAGACTGTGGGTTGCCTACGGGATATTCCATCTCATGAATATTTTCCTGCAATGTAATCCTCAAGGATGGAGATCCAACCATCATAAATGGCATCGCTTGTAATTATCATATGTACATCCTTCTGGCAAAGCTATTGCCCAATGTTACCTTGCCAGTGTCAATGAAAGCCTACAAAATATATGAATCCATTAGAATGCAATAATTAAGAAAACATTCTTGTAAAAAATGATTCATAATTAAAATATGTACTTACATCCCAATTCTCACGATCTGGGTGTCCTTTGCAAGCCCTTGTTGTGCTTTCTTGGGTTTGTTAAAGAGAATCCATTGTCCCCTCACTTGCTTAAGTATATCAATGTATGGACATTGTCTCAAGATATTTTGAGACTCTAGGTTTGCCATCTTTGATATCTCCACACAAAAGCGTGCCGGACAACAATCCTTGCTTGATGGGTGCGGTAGTAGTTCTTTCTTTATGCCGTGCTGTTATCATCATTAGATGTGAATATTTTAGCAGCATATATTGAATGTTGTCTAGATAGTATCCAGTAGTGGCACTTGGTTAAACCCTTTTTATCTACCCTTGCTAGGGGCTGCTTTGTTTTAGGATTGAAAGGCATTAAATCCGCTACAGCAGCAGGAGGCCTAGAGTTATAACCGAAGTTTATAGCAAGCTTCTCCACGTGCTTTTTATTCAACCCTCTATATACATAGCTTGGAGGAGCTTTTCTTCATTCATAGCAGTTTGCCATTTTGGCTTGTCGACTGCGTCTTCGAAGTGCACTGGCTCTTTTGTAGCCATGATGGTAGTCATAAGAGCATAGTTCGTGGTTTCCACCTGAATTGCTTTGCCTTTCTGAGCATATGAGCCAAGTGTATCTTTGCATTCAGTTGGTGCTGTATTGCTACAAAAAGGAGAGGCAGGTAGAATGCAACCCATCTATTATGCCAGCCGACAGCTTACAGATGTGGAAACAAGGTATGAAGAAATGGAGCAGCAAGCTCTCTCTTTGGTGTTTTCCGTCAGAAAGTTTCGCTCCAATTTATTACCTCGACCATTTTTCTTCCTTACCTCTCAGTCTGTATTAGCATATCTAGTTCGCAAGCCTAATCCTGGGGGGAGATTTGCAAAATGGTTGTCAGAGCTTCAAGACTTCTCTTTCTCTTTTGTCACTAAAAATACCACTAGGTCCACTATGGCAGATTTGCTCACAGGGCGGGAGGATCTAGGAGAAGAAAAGAAATGTAAGGAGAACATTAAAGATGAAAGGGATACACCACCAACAGCTTTTGTTTTGTATTTTGATGGGGCTTTTAGTCCTTCATGCCAACAAGGAGCCGGGGGGATAGTCTTGATGAATCCTGAAGGTCAAGAGGTATGGGCAAGAGGACAAGAGCTTCCAGGTATCACAACTAACAATGCAGCTGAGTATAATGCTTTGATTCTTGGTTTGGAGTGTTGTCTTCAAAGTCAAGTTAAAGAATTGGAAGTAAGAGGAGATTCTCAGCTTATTATAAAGAAAATGCAAGGGCATTACTAGACAAGAAGTCCTCATTTGAAGGAGCTTAATCAAAAGGCTATGGCATTATGTAGTCAGTTTGATTTTTGCAGGGTTGTTCATATAAACAGAAAAGAAAATCAAAGGGCAGATGAGTTAGCTAAAGCCATTGTAGTGCCAGACCGGGGGGTGGTTTTTTGGGTAGACACTGGATGGCCAAAACTACAAGATGTTCAGAAATATGTGGAAAAAGGCATGTTTCCTCGAGGATTAACTCCACAACAGAAGCATAGATTGGTTACTTTTGGCCACGCCTCCATAAGGATGTATATGAATGTCACGGATGGAACCTATCAGCTTGAGGAGGTTGATGGCATGGTGATACCCAGATGCACCAATGAGTATCACCTTAAATTCTTCTATGCTCGACCACCTTGAAGGCCAGCAGACCCTCTCTATACTACAGAGGATCTGCTTGGGGGGGAAAGATGTGACGCCAAAAATTGATATTTTTAACTTGGCATTGATATTGTTTTTCTCTATGTTTGATAAGGGTTTGAGTATCAAGTGATAGCCTAGCGGCTCTCACTTATTTCTATTTTCTATGATATTGTATGGGATTGAGAGGATGAGTGGAATGGCTCATTGTAAATACCATAGGTATGAATTATAAATACCTTGGTATGGGGTGAGAGTTATTTGTGTATGGGATATTATGAGTTTTTAGAAGATAGAAAGAGTGAGTCATATAAATAGATGGGCTCATGTCCATGTGTTCCAATAATATAAGAGAGGCCACATGCCAAGCGTGTGGAAGGCATGTGGAG